>NC_052501.1:3383631-3455902 GCF_016617805.1 Bactrocera tryoni
ATTTCACCCATATTTCGTACATGTCATCAGGGTGTTAAGAAAATATTATATACCGAATTTCATTGAAATCGGTCTAGTAGCTCCTGAGATATGGTTCTTGGTCCATAAGTGGGCGGCGCCACGCCCATTTTCAATTTTTAAAAAAAGCCTGGGTGCAGCTTCCTTCTGCCACTTCTTCCGTAAAAAATTTAGTGTTTCTGACGTTTATTGTTAGTCGGTTAACGCACTTTTAGTGATTTTCAACATAACTTTTGTATGGGAGGTGGGCGTGGTTATTATCCGATTTATTCCATTTTTGAACTGTATATGGAAATGCCTGAAAGAAACGACTCTATAGTGTTTGGTTGACATACCTATAGTAGTTTCCGAGATATGTACAAAAAACTTAGTAGGGTGCGGGGCCACTCCCACTTTTCCAAATAAATTACGTCCAAATATGCCCTTCCATAATTCGATCCTTTGTGCTAAATTTCACTTTAATATCTTTATTTATGGCTTAGTTATGACATTTTATAGGTTTTCGGTTTCCGCCATTTTGTGGGCGTGGCAGTGGGCCGATTTTGCCCATCTTCGAACTTAACCTTCTTATGGAGCCAAGGAATACGTGTACCAAGTTTCATCATGATATCTCAGCTCAGTTACAGCTTGCACGGACGGACGGACGGACGGACAGACGGACGGACGGACAGACAGACATCCTGATTTCGACTCTACTCGTCACCCTGATCACTTTGGTATATATAACCCTATATCTGACTCTTTTAGTTTTAGGACTTACAAACAACCGTTATGTGAACAAAACTATAATACTCTCCTTAGCAACATTGTTGCGAGAGTATAAAAAATATATTATTTACAATAACTATATTTGAACAATTTATCTTTAAGACATATAGTTAAAATGTTTCTGTATATTTTACTTATATTCGCTTATTGAGAACGAGATCCCCTTGAAGGAAATCAAAGAAGGTAACAAATCCCATATCACATACCTCCACACAAATGTATACATACGTACATATGTAAGTTTGTTATCTCGGCATTGCATATTAAATATTGTCAAGAAAGAAAAAATACGCAGTCCGAACTCCGCGCTTTGGCATCTTCTCACGTTTTCCTATTTAAATGTTTGACCTCATAACAGGGACTTAATAAAAACAAAAACGAAAGTCCAATGCAGCCCCGGAACCGCAATTATTTACTAACACAAACCTAATATTTGTGAACAGTGATGGCGCAGGATCCGAAATAGAAATGGTGTGAGGAATCAACTTTGATAACAGCAAATTGTCTGGAGCACTGTGTCTGTGCGTACACATTCACATACATACATAAATATATAAACACATTTGTAAGCGTAAAAAGTGGTTCTTTGAATCAAATATAAGTAAGTATACAGGCGTATGCACAGCTAACCAACTTTACGGAATGATGACTGCGGTGAAACAAACATTTTACTTATTTCACTGCAACGAACATTCCTTGCACACACTTCTCCCCAGAAATGTCTCGTTTCCTTCCCTTATTTCCATTATTTACACCCTTTAATAAGTGCTGGAATTGTGCGAAGTTTGTGTGGGTGGACTGGATGCTGCGTGGCAAGCAATACACGGAACAATATACCGAGGTTATATCTTGGTTAAATCACAAACGAACGATCAGTTACTGCTGCGGCAGCAGTTTGAGCGGTATTCTGAGAACTCTCCGTTCAGAAGAAGTGAAAATACTGGCCAAAAGGTAGTTTGTGTTGGATAATTTTTTTTTTTTTGAATACAATAAATGCAAAGAAACAAAAATTAAACCAATCGTGCTCCTTATGTTTAATATTAGTAAGTGAGCCATAAATAATAAGGGAATTATAGTGCTCGTTGAAAAAATATGTCGTACAAAACCTCCTGCACCTCTACGAAATATATCTATAACCCATAACTTTACAAAATTGAATAATGTTCACAACTAGAATGTCAGATTCGCCTTAAATTTGTGACATCGTAATTTCAAATTTCTACTGGCAACATGCTTTAAATATTTTTATAGTTAAACAGCATTTTTAGTGTGAAGTTTTTTTAAATTTTAGACAAAACCAAGTAAACGCATAAACATCGGCTACATCGAGGCCATAATATCTTTCACATGTTCATTTCTCATAGCATAAAAGGGTATAAAAAATCGCTATCATTTTCGGTCCATTTGTATGGCAGGTGTATGCTAGTGGTTCGATCGGAATCTTTTTTTTGGAGAATGCACCATTGATTTAGGCAATAATCTATGCCAAATTTTGTGAAAATATCGCGTCAAACATGAAAAAAGAATTTTCCATACAAGAACTTCATTAAATAGTATTTTACTTCTTACTTACTAGATTTTTTTATTTATTAATACATACATGTTCCATTACACTAATATAAATCTATCGTTTATAGTAGTAGCGATGGAACGAACCTTTGAGAAAATATGCATTTTAGTTGGGTCCGCTAGTGAAAAAGAACAATAGAAAAGATTGAGTCTTTTAGTTGGAAAGCAGAACCTTCCACGAATACTAATGGACTTAAGCGTTTTCAACGGCGAATATCGCAATAGAAGGAAAGATTAGCTATAAACGGCGTCTACAAATAATAGTTAATCCAATCCCACAAACTACATTTGTTAAAGCACGTCGTTTGAAAATACGTATTTTTATGGTTTGGGTTTAATTTTGATATACGATATAACAACACAAATATATTTTCCCAATCAATCGTGGAGAGCTTTAAAAAAGCCATACTTTATTGTCCTATTTATTTGATGATCTGCTCCGTTATTTTTCAAAATTTCTCAATCAGTTCAGTTGATCTGAGCACATAATTGATATATGTATGTACAATAGGAACTTTCAATGTCATGCATGTCTGTTGTCCTTTAAATCTGAAATAAAGTAGGCTAATCGAAAAATAATAGAGTCGAATTTGTAGCAAATCCGATATCAATCCAAAGACATGTTCAAAAATTGAAATTAAATCAAAAAACAGTTTGTAGTTGCATGACATAATTGTATAATTAATCTAGAGACTTACGAGAATAGAAAGAGCTAAAAAAAGTGTATGAAAAGAGGAGCACTTGATCTAAAATTAGTAACGAAGATAATTAATAAAATTAAAAATAAAAATTGGGTTATCTGAAAGTTAAATACAGCTTGTGTACAATCAAATTTTATCACAGTTCAAAGGCTGCCTTGTAATAAATGACGAAATTTATGTCAAACGCGACGGAAATCAACATCCTGGATAAGAACTTTATGTTAAATAAGGTGGGAATGTGGATAAAAAAGATAAATACTGTCAAAAAGTTATAATTTGGAGGGCACAATGACATAGTATATTTATGTATATGAAAAAGCGTTTTGAGAAAAGACTGCCGTTTACTCGACGCACTGATATTCTTTAAAATTTTACCAGATTTGGCGTTCACACATTATTCATTATTCTTCCATTGCCATGAAGTGGTGTCAAATCAGCAAGGAGAAAGTAATATCAAGAATCCTTAGTCGGCCTAATTGTCGACAGCTTCGCCGAATAGTAAAATATCGGTGAATAATAATAAACATGGCTCAATATTGCCTTTGTGGAATGAATATACGTCCAAAGTGACAAGAAAAACCGTTCAAAAGTTAATATCCTCTATTAAGAAACATGCCCGTAGATTCATACATAATAAAGATGCATAAATTTATCTTGGAGTAAATTTAAAATCTTAATAAATTCGCTTTTTAAGCGTGTAAAAGTTTCCAATTTCCGTTGATTATCTTTTCAAGTATAATAATACCTATGCATACAGATTTTAAATGAACCGTGTAATTTGTGTAAGAAATTGAAAAATAAAAGGAATTTCAACGAAGTTAATTGCTGAGGTAAAGTATTAATTATAAAAGTAAGATGTTAATTTCTGACTGTGTTTCACTGTTCACTATATCATCCTTTAAATTTTCCTTCCAAGACCTAAAACAATAAATGGAAATTATCTTTAGTGTTCTCTTATGAATTGAGCTTGATTTAAGGTGAACCCTCGGGATACTGCTTATTTCTATCCTTACTTAAGATAGGCTTTCTGTTCGTGAAAACCACTTTTCTAGAGTTTAATGTACTTGTTTGGTATATTAACATTCCACTAGACAGTGTATATAGTATTCATATTATATTATTGCCTTTTACTCATTTCCTTAGGCTCGAAGAACTTGGTATAAGAATCATTCACGAAATATGGATAGTCAAGCATTTCGTAAGCATGGCACAGAGATGGTCGAATATATATGCAAATATTTGGACACCCTGAAAGACCGGCGTGTCACACCCAGCGTCGAACCCGGCTATCTAAGACATTTAATACCATGTAAGTTTTCAGGCACAACAATTATTTACTTAGATATTTCCCTCACACACCGCACCAATATGTATAGAACGTTAAAAAAATCAAGCAAAGATGTGGATGACGCATATTTCATGGATGGGCAAAATGGCGTTTTATAGAAAGTTTCTTTTTTCTCTGAAACATCATCATTGCCTCATTCCGATATTTTCGATATATATCTACTATATCTAGCTATACATATCGGACCGCACCATAATGGCTACAAAAAACTTGCAAATTAGGTCAAATCCATTGTAAATACTATCCCACTCACTGCTCCGCTCTCAAAAAGAAGTGACTTTATACTTTTATATTAAAAGCTGAGTTTGTAGGGAAAATATTTGCTTTGACCAATATAATTTCAAATATGTATTTTACATACAAAATGCGCTTAAACACAGCTGAGGCTCCATTCGAACCGGAGGAATGGAATAAGATAATGCAAGATGTGGAAGATAAAATAATGCCTGGAGTCACGCATTGGCAGCATCCACGGTTTCATGCCTACTTTCCGGCAGGAAATGCATTCGAATCGATTTTGGGTGATATGCTCGGGGATGGTATCGGTTGCATTGGGTTTTCCTGGGCCGCAAGTCCCGCATGTACGGAGCTGGAAACAATTGTGTTGGATTGGCTGGGTATGGGTGTTTATTTTATTTCTATTCAGTTATGCAAATGGTAAAAATTACATATTTTTAGGAAAAGCAATCGGTTTACCTGACCATTTTTTAGCTTTAAAAGAGGGCAGCACAGGAGGTGGAGTTATACAGGAAAGTAAAATGGGAATATTATGAATAAAATAAAAAATATATTAAAACTTGGGTCTTACGCTTAATGCTTTCTTTTTATTTTTTATTACAGACTTCCGCCTCTGAGTGCGTATTGGTCAGCATGTTGGCCGCGCGAGCTCAGGCGCTCAAACGTCTTATGGCTCAACATCCGTTTACCGAGGAAAGTCACTTACTTTCCAAGTTGATCGCCTATTGCTCTAAAGAAGCACACAGTTGTGTTGAGAAAGCTGCCATGATAAGCTTTGTAAAACTGCGAATTTTGGTGCCAGATGAAAATGCTAGCTTGCGCGGGCGCACCGTGAGTGAGGTGAGCATTGAAAATGTTAAGAAATATTACGCAACAGTTTTCACATTTTGTGTACTGCTATAATCTTTAGGCAATGGAGGAGGACGAATTGCAAGGCTTGGTGCCATTTTTCGTTTCCACCACCCTTGGAACTACCGGCTCGTGCGCCTTTGATAACTTGGAGGAAATTGGCAAGGAATTGAAAAAGTTTCAGTGTGTTTGGTTGCATGTGGATGCTGCCTATGCCGGCAACTCTTTCATCTGCCCCGAATTGAAGCCACTCTTAACGGTACGCAATTAATCGTATTTATTTTGATGTGCATGCGAATTTCGCAGAATTGGAATTGGAATGTACATTATTAATATTGCCCATATACATACATATCTACCATACACACATGCCTGTTATATATGTATGTATGTACATACTATATAAATGTTTGTGTGAATTACTTAAGCCGGCATTTTCTTACCATTTCTATTGTTGTTGTTGTGCATAGGGTATCGAATACGCTGATTCATTCAATACGAATCCCAATAAATGGCTATTAACAAATTTCGACTGTTCAACATTGTGGGTCCGCGATCGAATCCGCTTGACATCAGCACTTGTCGTGGATCCATTGTATCTGAAGCATTGCTATGATGATGCAGCGATTGACTACCGTCATTGGGGAGTTCCGCTCAGTCGACGTTTTCGCTCATTGAAATTGTGGTACGTATGTAGTTGTAATGGTTTCAAATCAAATAACACCGTTTGACATACCACTGAGCAAAAATCATTGATCAGGAATTTGTTAAAATCAATTAGAAAGCAAATCTATTAAAATAGGTATTAATAAATTAATTTTACCTATTCGAACTCTTGAAGTTGAAGGGAACAACAACAACAGGTAGTACTGTAAACCTTGCCATTAATTACGGATTTTAATTATAAAAATTAATTGTTGATATCGAGGGATTCGGGTAGTTTTCAATTAAAAAGCAATTCCATTAGAAATCAGAAGTTTTATCTCTTCAATAGGAACCAGAGAGGGGGCAGATGACAGATTCTCTATGTACCTAAGAATGAGGAGAATGCGGAATTATAAATAAATTAATTAAAATTAATTTAATTTGACAGTTTTCAATATCTGTACTCGTAATTAGCATCGTACAATTTTCTTATCTAACAAATGATAATTTTATGAAAAATGTAATATTAATGTGTGTTCTAAATAGGTTTGTGTTGCGTTCCTACGGAATTTCCGGATTGCAGAACTATATACGACGTCACATCCAATTGGCCAAACGTTTCGAACAGCATGTGCTTAAAGATAAACGCTTCGAGATTTGTAATCAAGTTAAGGTGAGTGGCTAAAAAGCTGAAGCGTTTACAATTTGAACAAAAAAGGAAGGGGTAAGTTCGGATGCAACCGAATGTTTTATACTCTTGCGATTCAAGGGAAAATACTTTTAGGTGTTGCATAAAGCTATATGAAACAAGTAGGGAAGTAATAAGTTCGGGGTATAACGGAACATTTTATATTATTGCAACTTGAAATGATTAAAGCCAGGGAAGTGCCTTCAATAACATAAAACTTGTTAGTTATATTGGGTCTAGAGCGAGTTTGCACCCGATTTTATAAATTCAAAGCCCAACTGTGCACCGTTTTTAGAAAAACAAGCTGTTTCAATTTTATTAATATAACTCCCATATTGGCCGTTATATATGGTATAAAGTCACCCGGAAGTTCTAAAACTTTAATATTAGGTATGTGGGAGCTAAGGGAAGTATTGACTCAAGCAATTTCTAGCACACGGACATGCTACTATCAAGAAAGGATTATCTCTGAATTTCAATTACATATCTCACACATTTCGGTAAAAATTCAACTGTAAGCACTAATCCCGTCATCCTGATCATGTATATATATAATCCCATATCTACATATATCGATTAGTTTCAGGTGATACGTATAATCGTTAGGTGAACAAAAATATTACTCTCTGTAGCAACATGCTACAAGAGTATAAAAATGTAAGAATATATAATATTGATTATATTAGGCATATGAGGTTTCAATCTAATTTAATCTAAACTATTTGTTGTTTAAGAAAACATGTCCACTTACTTTTATTAGAATATCACACATTTTGAGCAACACAAATTGTTTATCATAAAAGTAGATCGAAATCAACACATCAGGTACATATATTCAGGTTATGAGAAAAACTGGAGTATTTCCACACAATTTTATGAAGATTCGATATAAAATAAAGTCTGCTGGAATAACGAGGGGTAATTTGGGGACCGATTTCATATATCTGATGTCCAGTATTATATGTTACCATAATTTTGCATATTGATCGATATATAAGTTTGAAATTCGTATATTAGATATATGGAGGTTAGGATAAGGATTTACCCGATATTACGCGGTTCGGATTCATGAGTTTTCAATAAGGCTATACTTTTTTCAGAGTTGTTACTTGGTTTATACTAAGTTTGATTTACCATTTCAAAATGAACAGAATTATTCCGGAACAACGATTACAAAATTGTTACCGAATCGAGGTTCGGATTCGCGTAAGAAAATTCTGTTCAGTGATGAAGTGCATTTTTGAATTTGAGGATGAGTACGTTAATAAACAAAATTGTCGCAATTGGAGTGGAATATCATAACAAGCCATTTTTGAAAAACAGTTACATCTTCAACAAGATACCTTTTGGTGTGCTCTATGGGCAGAGACAATCATTGGTCCATATTTTTTCAAAAATGACGGCAGCCATAATGTTAGTGGGAAACGGTATAGGGTATAGAGCCAACATTGATGTCTTTTTTGTGTCTGAAATAGAGAATGTTAATGCGGACAAACTTTGGTTCCAAAAAATGACGCTGCATAACATACAGCCAACGAAACAATCAATTTATTGAAAGAAACTTTTAGTATTTTTGGCATTATCCCAAATTATGGCAAAAAGTGGTAAAAAATTCGACTTCTCGAATGGAATTTTCCAAGTTCGCCGCGGCGGTCACTTGCCCGAAGTAATTTTTAAAACATAATGGCAAACCCTTATCTTTATAACCAAACCAAATCCTGGCCCTAACATTGAGTTATATGCGTTTTATGTACTCTTGAGAACCACATGTCTAAAAAAACGTTAGGTGAACAAAACTATTATACTATGTAGTAACATGTTCCGGGTGTATAAAATTAATTAACATTTGAACTCGAGTTCAAAAACGCATTTTTGCATTGAATGGCTTGTGAAAGCCGAATATTGTGTTAGGAAATCCCAGCTCATATCAACCCATCTACAATTTCCATGAATATATGTATGTATACAAACACCCACCGATTTTGTATACAATTTATATAGATATGTGTATCATTCAACTAAGTAAAAATGGTGCATTCGGAGCCAAGCTTTAAATTGTTTGTGTGTACATTTTTATACCTTAAACAGTCTGTATGAAGAGTGTCACGAAGTTTGTAACCCCCAAAGGAAACGACGGAGATCCTATAAAATATATATACATATATATTAATGATCAGCTTGATAGTAGAGTCGATTTAGCCATGTTCATCTCTCTGTCTGTCTGTATATGTATATACGAAATAGCCCCTCAGTTTTTGATATTTTGCACCTATTTTCATCAAGAAGCTCCTCATTTGTTGGAACGGCCAAGAGCACTACAGCATAAAGCTGCCATAGAAATTGAACAATTGGAATCAAGTGCATGTATGAAAAAACAATTTCATTTGGCAAGAGATCTTCACGAAATTTGGCATGGATCATTAATCATTATCTCAGGTAATAAGACAATTTTAGAAGAAATGGTTCAGATCAGATCACTGTAGCATACAGCTGCCATATAAACGTAACGATCCGAATTAAGTTCTTAAGTTCTTAGTTAACTTTTTATACCCTGAAGTTTTGTACCTTGGAGTTTGTAACACCCGGAAGGAAGCGTCGGAGACCCTATAAAGTATATATATAAATGATCAGTATGTTGAGCTAAGTCGATTTAGCCATGTCCGTCTGTCTGTTTTTAAGATATCGTTTTGAAATTTTGTGAACGTCATTTTCTGTTCAAGAAGCTGCTCGTTTGTCGGAACTGCCGATATCAGACCACTATAACATACAGCTGCCATACAAACTGAAAGTTCTTGTATGGAAAACTTTCACATTTGATAATGTATCTTCACAAAAGTTGGCACAGATTATTTTCTAAGGCAACAATGTAATATCCGAAGAAATTTTTCAGATCGGTTAACTATAGCATATAGCTGCCATACAAACTGAATGATCGGAATCAAATGCTTGCATGGGAAACTTTCGCATTTGACGTGGTATCTTCACGAAATGTGACATGGATTACTGCTTAAAATAATAACATAATCTCCAAAAAAATTGTTCAAATCGGATTACTATAGCATATAGCTTCCATACAAGCTCGACACATAGTTACTAGAAGATATGCACCTGTGAAGGGTATATTAGCTTCGGTGCAGCCGAAGTTAACGTTTTTTCTTGTTTTGGTTTTTTTATCAAGTTCTGTCGTGGAAATAAATAAAATACATACACATATTACTTTTATATGTATATACATATATATACATATACCATATTCAACATTTAATTAGTTATGGATCACATATCGCCTAATCATCCGAAGTGACCCGCTTTAATGTAGAGGTATAACATGTACTAATACCTATAGGTGGCTGAACTTTTTTGCTTCTCTTAGTAAAGTTTTGTGATTCCATCGCTCGATTCGTGTAAACATTGCAATACATATGTAAATAAGTTATGTACATATGTATGTATATACATACGTATGGCACCGTACAACTTAAAGTTCGCCTCTGTGTCTGGCTGACGCGCTTAGCTTCACATCAACACTCATAAGCCGCAACATAAGGTGCATTAGTTTTGTAAATTAAGCATTTTTAAACACATTTGGTCGAAATTGAACTATAAAAAAGTATACTTAGTAGGAGGACTTTCACCTAACTCTCTACCGAAAATATAACTAAATTTGCGAGATCTCAATGAGAAATACAAATATCAAAGTCAAAGATATCATCAGAGCAAAGATCGCATAACCATCAAGCCTAAGTTAAACAGGTTTTAAGACTTAAATAAGTAAATATTTGTACATATGTATTGTTGGTTCCGGCCGCGCTTATGCTTTCCTTACTTATTAAAATTGTTTTTTAGTGCTTTTAATTGATTGACAGATCAATTGACTGGTTAGCACTGCAGCTGACTGACTGCCTAACCTACTGGCAGACTCTTTGTCTAACCCATCACATTTGAGAGGTAATCACAGATTGCAGTTACTGTCGGTTTGTTCGTTGGTTGTAACCGCCTTGATGAATTGGTGAAACATTATATAATATGTCGTATATCGTATTGATTTCACTAATTGTTTATATGTACACTACCACGTAGTAGTAAATAACAAACCAAAAAGTACATATGTGAAATATTAAGGGGACTCATTCAATGTGGCAATTATGTAATAGTGGCAAAGTCGCAACTTGAGTTAAATTAGCGCAATATTGTAATAAGTCAAATGTTCTTCATTTATCCGAGGTCGTTTTTTTTATAAATAATTAAAAATAATGAATGCTACTGAAAATAGTCTCGGATAATTGCAATTTTCTCGCAAAATAAACTGCATGCAACAGCTGTTTTGCACACAAGTTTGCGACATTAAATGAGTACAATTATTGTATTATAAGTACATCGTACTCTTTAATTAAACCCTAAACAGGGTTGTATGTATATAAGCGAACTAGTCCATCAGTTCTTGAGATATTGATTTGAAACTTTTCTCACGTCCGCTTCTTGCCAAGAAGTTGCACATTTGTCGGTAACGCCGACATCGGAACACTATAGCATATAGCTGCCATACAAACTGAACGATCAGTCATCTTCTTAAAATTTGGGATAACTCATTGTCTAAGGTATTGGTGCAATCTCGGATGAAATCGTTAGATCTGATCACTATGGCATATAGCTGCCATACAAACTGAACGATCGGAATCAAGTGCTTGTATTCAAAGCCTTTTCATTTGCCGAGTCATCTTCACAAAATTCGGGATAGCTCATTATCTAAGGCAATGGTGCAATCTTCGAAGTAAGTGTTCAGATCGCATCACTATAGCAATGATCGGAATCAAGTTCTTATAAGAAATCTTTCGGTGCAACCGAAGTTAACGTTTCTCCTTCTTTCTTCCCGTTTTTTTTTACTTATTTGAGGATTGTTTTTGGTTAATCTCTTTTAGCTTGGATTGGTTTGTTTCCGATTGAAAGGTAACGACAAGCTAAATGAGAAGCTACTCAGCGCCATTAATGAATCAGGTAAACTGCATATGGTTCCTGCTAGTGTCAACGATAAATACATTATACGATTTTGTGCGGTGGCACAAAATGCCTGTGAAGATGACATCGATTATGCCTGGGAAACCATAGTTGATTTTGCTAACGAATTGCTTGAAAAGGAACAACACGATGAACTAACGGAGATCATCAATCGAAAGAAGGAAGACACATTGGCTAAGAAACGCTCATTCTTCGTACGAATGGTCAGCGATCCGAAAATCTATAACCCGGCTATCAATAAGGCAGGTACGCCAAATATGTCATTAGATGTTACATCGCCGGTAGTGGGACACTCTTCGAATCCGATTATAAGAACACAAACATCGATGGATCGGAATTCGTGGATTTCCTGGCCCTTAGCGTTTCTCTTCAACAGTAACAATGATGACGGAGGGCAGAAGAGTAATGTTTCATTGCGGTATGCAAAGTTTTTTACATTTTCGTTTCAAGCAAATATTACAAGTAAAGAGAAGCTGAATATTTCTTTCTCCCTCTTTAATGTAGTTTTCGTCATTTAGACACAAATGTACGAGCAATTTCGTCGAGACGCAATTCCGGTGCCACATCTTCGCCATCACCTGACAATGAGTTGGGCTTTGTTAATCTGAAGAAGTCACCAATAAAGCCAACTACATCATCGCCACGAAAAGGCGGCCTCTCACTAACCACAACTAGCAATCACTCCTAAAAAGATGTTCGCCTCCAAACGTTGTCTCAAGAGCAGCAAAAGGAAGCTTCCATTCTGCTTGCGAAATTGACTATTTATTGCAATGCAAAATTTAATTCATAAAATCCTTAAAAATACTTGCTTATAACAGTTATATTATTAGTGTTATAGCATTTAAATAAATTGGATCTTATTGCAAGTTCAAAAATACTATTATTTAATGAAAGAAATATTGATCTGTTATCCCTAGATGTGTTATACAAATATTGGTCATAAAAATATTTAATCAAAGCACAGAACAATGAATTACTTTACTTTTGCGTTTTTAACCGCTCAGCATTAACGTCACTCGGCATCCCTAAATAATGTGGCAACTTTAAGTAAAATTTTCACTTAAATTCTCAAATTAGTACAAAACAAATGAAATGCAAAACGAATTAATTTTGTACATATGTATATCATTTGTACTAACATTAAACATCGCGCGACGAGATATTTTTCAGAAAAATTACAATTGCTCCTATTCCGCAGCCAGCTTTACAACAAAAAAGTATTAACAAACACAAATTACTTCCAAAACAAGTTCAGGACATTGATGTTTTCCTGTATCTCTGCAATATTTTCCTATCTGGCCATCTTAGGGACATTTTATCAATGTCTGGTTAGCAGCCATCTGTCAATTAAATTCTGATTAACAAGCAAGTCTCCTTCTATCGCTAAAGATTCATTTCTTACATTTTAAGTAATGTACAAAACTTTGAAAATATGGATATAATTTATACAAATGTAAAAAGGTAGATGTATGGAAGGCGAAGTTTTTAACCATAGAAGCAAAGCACATGCTTTCGTATCTATGAACAAACATACATACATGTCCACGACAAATCAAAAATTTGCAGGTGAAATAGGCATCATTTTCTGTTTTTTTTTTTTAAGTTTTATATATGTACATGTGTATATAAATTCAAAGAAAGCATTAACTCTTAACTTAAATAAATGCAGTTGTGATTTTCGATGAAAATTTATTTTTTTTTCTTTTCTTCATTGTTTATTCAGCTTCGCAAATAATTGATTATAGAAATATGTAGAACGTACAAATCCTAAATTAAACAATGTGCTAATTATAAAATTTACAAAGCACACATGAGTAAGTAAATATTCGTAGTGTCTAAGTTAATTAATATATTTTGTGGGGGTCTTTAAAAAGTTCCAAAAATGTTTTATGGCCTCCGATCTAGTAAATTCGAAGCAAAGATGAGTACGCAGAAATATTTTGATGATATTTCTCATGCGCTCTATTTGCGCAAATAATAGCGATTTGAATTGTTTACATACACATATTGTTTTAAGACAATACATAGTGGATTTAACAAGTTCATTTCATGTCAGAAATGTGTATGCAAAGTCGCCATGTGTGTATTGATAAGTGTAAACAAAATTACCCCTGGGCCCACACACTTAGCACACATATACGTAAATACATATGTATGTATGTACATATGAACATGTGCATTTAGTGTTTAGGAAAGGTGTGATCTTCTCGGTGTGGCTTATTTATAGATGTGTTTACACCTATGTTAATATCTTGTAAACTACGATTTATTATTTAAAGGGTTAGGGGATGAAGGAGATGGTAACAAGAGAAAACCAAAATGTTTGTTGATACTTCAGTTTTGTTTTCATGCAGCCAAAAAATATTTGCCAACATGACGAAAACAATTATCCTTTTGTGCACGTTGCATTTAAAATATCGCTCAACTCATTGTAAAAACCTGGGCTTCGCAAAGATTTTACTGGTCACAAAGATTCAATTTTGTTCATAACGGAACACCTAATCGCTTGCCAATTTTTGCAAATTTAAGCGATAAATAATTTTCGATGAATAAAACGAAAAATAAACAAAGTCATACTATTTTTAAATGGAACCGGAATGCAAATACGCATAGAAGTAGAATTATTTATATTTTCATATACTAGAATATATCAAGCAGCTACCAATACTCCTTGTTAACTTACTTATCTGTAACCTTAGTTTCAGTTAAGTTTCAAGAGATTGGCCATCGAAATGAGGGGGAAAACAACGCATGTAAAAATCGTAAAACTGTTTATTTAAATAAATTGCTATAACTGAACACCATTTAAATAATTACTGTTTAAGGTATCAATACGACTACAAAATATGTCTACTTCAAAATAGTAATTACCGCAATCTACTGCTTGTCAAGCTCACGCTCTTGAACTGTACTCCTCATAACTTTTTCCAAAACTTGCCTCGTAAATTGTCGATCTAAGTCCAGATTATTTTTATCTGATATTGCGGATAGATCCCCTAACACGAAGCCATTTATTTTTGTTTGTTTAGCCTCCGCTAACCCGGTTGCAACCCTAACGTTGTGGCTCTTTATATTTAAGCTTGTGTCATCTGATTTCCGCACGCCGTATTCGTTCACGTCGCTTTCCTTTGATATGTCTTCATTGGCAGCGAAACCAGAACTTTCAATATCAGTGGGAGTATCAATTTCTTCCCCGTCGGATTCAAGCACCTTCATTTTAAGACTGGACATACCCAAGTTGGCGAAATCATCAAAACTATTATCTTTGGATATGATATCTTTAGAGGTAGAAGCCAAACTCCTCAAATTTAAGTCAGGAAAGGAGAAGTCAAAATTCTTGAGACCCAAAAGCTTGCTTGTATCGTCTTTCGCATCAAAATTCGGTCTTCTCATGCTAAAACTTGACGCGGTAAGTTCATTAGAGACTTCGTTTTTGGAACTTATTTCCTTCTTCCCATTCCCAATTACTTCTTCAATACTTTTTCCTGCTATAATTGGCACGATTTCTTTCACATTATGGTCTTTATAATCTTCATGGATTAATTTATTATTTTCACGTAGTAAATTTTCGGAGTCCTTAGGCAGTGCTAATTCTTTCAAACTAGAATCACCTTTTGTCTCCCATTTTTCGTTCTTAAACGGATCCTTTGCAGTAGAATGTTGTTCCGCCAAACTATGCACGATCTTATTAACTTCTTCATCTTTCGATTTAAAGTTTTCTAGATCAGAAAACTGGTCATCAGCTTTGTTGTTACTTCTGATATCCTTTGTACTTAGCTTTTTTAAATTTAAATCTCCAAAGTTGAAATCTTGGAATGGAAATTCTTTCAACACCGAATCCTTTTTACCTGTTGCTTCGTCACTGAATTTTTCAAATGCAATATCGTTCTTTGTCTGCAATGATATTTCTTTATCACTTAGATCGCCACACGTTGAAACCTTGGAATTTAAGTCTTTGCTATTGTACTCTCTTCGGTGTAAACCCTTACCAACACGTTCTGAATTCCTAGAACTTTTTATACCAACATATCGACTATTTAAATCATTAACGCTCAAATTGTTCGCATCTGTATTCATGTCTCTATGAGCCAAATACTTCACAAAATAGTTGGCATAATCCGATGAAAGTGCAGGCTTTTTTATCTGTTCCTCTTTTGAATTCGCAGCCTGGGGTTTTTTAAATATTGATGAAAAGCTTTCCTTTAGTCTTTGAAAAAATCCAGGCTTGGATTTTGGCTTAGTCTTGGACTTACATTTCAACTTTGATTTGGACTTGGATTTCGTCGCGGCTGTAGACGGCTTTTTAGCACAAGCGTTTGCAATATTATTTTTGAGGCTTCCTAAATCTTCTTCAGAGTCTCGGTCTGTTTCGGTATTAGAATCAGCATCAGAACGCATATCAACTGAAAGTTCTTTGAACAAAATGTCTGTAGAATCCTGCGGCTCTTGTTGCTGGCTACCAGATGTAATAATGGCTTGATTGCAGTTGGCATCTTCAACGGAATCGATTGAACCTGGCTCAGCTGAGCTTAAAACACTGGAAGAAGCTGAGAAGGCGTTAGGAAGTTCTTCCATATTCTCATCAGCTTTCTCTCCGAATTCGTCAAAATTATGTTCATTGATTTTTATGCCTCGTAATTCGTTTAGTTTTTGCTCCAATAAATTTTCATTGCCTGGAGGCAGATAACCACGTTTTTTTAAGTAATAAAGCGGTGATTGCCAACTATCACGTAGATCGGTGATTAGTCCAGTCCAATCGACTGTCTCTTTGGGATCGTTTTCAATCGTATCTCCACTCTGCGACAGCGACTCAGAGGCTTGAAATGCAAGGCATCGAAGTGTAATTATGAAGCCACAAAAAAGCCTAAAATTTTGTCGTATTTTATATTACCATTAAACCTTTACTTATTGAATATCGAAAGACAATACAATCACCATTTCAGCAGGAATACTTGCTGCATGGCAGCATTCACGTATCCAGATTTGCAAACAATTCAAAAATACATATGTATGTATGTACATCAATAAATAAATATTGTTTTGACGCCTCTAAATTTGAATATTGGATTTTTTTTTTTTGGAATTCGTCATTGGAATTCATTTAAATTTCGAACTAAATATGGTAAAACTATACTGTGGGTAAATTCAGAAAAAAAGAATATAAAAAAAATATGATATAAAATGAAATATGTAGAAAATTAAATAAATCGGTATAAAACGTAAGAACTTAGAAATCAAGGAAGTAATATAATAAATTACGTTGACTTTCTGCCCAATTAATATAGATTAAATATATATATGTATATTTATATGCGAAACTGCCATCGCAGCGTATAATTTTAAGAATATCACAAAGAGATTCGGCCACAACTGACCGAATTTTAAAGTGACTAGTATTTAAAGTATACAAAAAATTACAAAACAATCCAACATAATTTCACAACAATCCATAACGAATTGATTCTTCATTCGAAGAGCGTGCGAAAGATAAACAACAAAAAGACTCCAACCTCCAAGACTTTATGAAAATGTAAAATACACGGACACAATAAATGCCAATAAATAAATACATGGCTTTTAGACAGCTTCACACGTAATACGGGCTAACAAACCTGTCAACTTTTGTCCAAACACCTGAGCTGCCAACAGCTGAGCGCACACTGATATCAAGTGGCCAACACAATAGGCGTGGGGGACACGTTTATGCTACCGAAGCCTTCGCGCACAACTTGAATTATATTCAACGGCACAGCATCTAAACTTATGTTCACAACTACATATTTATGTATGTAATAATCTATGTACACATAGTATCTTTTTTTATGTTGTTGAAATCTCTATGAAATGGAAATTGGATTGGACATGGAATGATATTCAATTAAATCAATGGAATAGGTGCATATGTATGTACATAGATTTTATTGATTCACAGACTGAAATATGGAGACCTTGTGTTTAAAAATTCTCCTATTTGTGAGATTCAAAGTCGTACATTGACCCGGGATGTCCTAGAGTGAGAGACCTAAATGGCACAAACACATACATATACAATATGTTTGAACTAGCTATTTTATTTAATTTTTAGATGTTTTAGATTGACTATTTTATGCTAACTTGTGAGTTGAATTTACCGAACGACGTCATCGAGTGAACCTCAAGTGCGTCCTATGCGCCGGTAATTGTCCGCGCAATTGAGTTAAGGCGATCCATTGAGGCACAATCCGATATTCGAAATACACATGTGTGTTATTGTTAAATATCATGTAGTAACATCAATTCACCAGCTTACAAATATACATACATATGTACATATCTGTTATTTGCGTGATAAACAATTAACCTGCATATCTATGCCATCAAAAACGGAACAGAAAATAAAACAACACTCGGCATTGAGCTTGAAACAAAAAGCAGCTCCACAATGCCCAGTATGAAACAAAAAAAACGAACATAATGTGGAGAATAAAAGGGGACAAATTCCGAATGGCAAATGGACAAATCAATGGAAACACCGACTGGCACCTACAAAGAGGTTAGTGCAGCAGCGTGCTTGACCCCCTGTCTCTGCTCACATTGGACAGTGGTAGTGAATGGTGGTGATAGCGGTACCAAGTGTTGCGACCGCTAATAATTAAAACACACATACATACTTATGTATTTGTGCTGAAAAAAGTGACTGTGTTGGTGTCTTTGATTTTTGAACTGTGACGTTTTCAGTTAACGCCGATGAGTCATGTTCGATCGTTGGGCGCGTTGAAGCGTTGCGCAGACACCGACCAAGTGTTACTATGTGCCAGCGGAAGATCAGAAAGAAATAAGCAAAAAAAATAAAAATAAAATAAAATCTTGCCCACATCAGTTCACGAATAGAGAAACGAAATGTTTTGCAAATCATGCCGAAATGCCGCGATCATTTGCCAATAGGAAATGTTTAGACATCACCTTAGGACAAGAAGGGGCAAATAGTAATGAAAGAGTTGCGCCGAAATCACTAATAAACTATAATTTGCAATACATTCTACAATTTTTAAATAAGTAAAGATAGAAAAGACGTTAAAGAAAGTATGCAACTACGAATGTGGTATTCAAAATATTTAAATCCATAAATGTATATACTTACATATGTATACAGTTTGTGTATCCTTCGATCCACCACTGTTGGTCAGAACTCGTCCACGACCAGCATAATATTGTTACCAGTACCGATTACTAACAACAACTTACAAAAGAAATATTTAGTTTGTATATTATTATCATTCTTGAGAATCAGATGCTGGATATAGATATACAAATGTAAACTTGGAGTTCCCCACCGTTGCAAACATTCATCATTCCATTTAAATCAATTAATAATATCGTAAGTTCCGAATAGGTTATTATTATAAATTAATGCACAAGACACTTTTTAGATCGAAACTGAACTGAATAGATACAATAACAAATACATACATATGTAAGTATGTATGTTATGTATTTCATTTCGCAATTCCAATAGCAAAAACCAGTCCACAGGAAACGGCAGCACAACAAACGTGCAATTGAACGCGTGCCCCGGCAAATACTTTAGTTTTTAATTGAGCTATGCGAGAGTTTAAGCGTGTTTCCCACGAATTTGAGCAACTCACTTGACAACCTGTTGCAATCTATAAACGTAAAGGTGGCAGGTGTGACGTAGAAGAGCGCTATGAACGCAAAGTTTTTTCTTAGCAACGTGACGCATCCTACAAAGATTACTACAGAAGTCAAATATACATACATGCATGTGCAAATAAATATGAAACTCACGGCATACGCATTGGGCATTAGCATTTTCTGTTTCCAAACCGATCTCCTTTGGAGCTTGCTATGTATGATGAATATTTTTTAGCGAACTGCGGCTAACGATAATTGCCAAACAAATACTAGACGCGAATTTCAAATTACTTAGGGAAATAAAGGGAGGGGTTACGATATGAACGTATGATATTGCAAAGTTTGTCTAACGTCAGCTCAGCTGTGTATCACTTTCAGCTCTTTGGCCGTGATTCCCCGAGAGTTCTCCGTTGAGTATATTCTCAAAACTCAATTACCGAAACGCTTGGTGGGACTGGCGAAAGATGGCATGAGATCTGCCCCACCAACCGCAATTGTCATACATATATACATTTGTACATTTACTGGAGGCGTATATGAATCTTCGAATTGCGAAAATTCCCGTCGAAGATAATATAATAACATAACGCGATATACAATAGCAGTTAACACATCGTTAATCATTCATTCTTTTTAAGCTTGCCAGCTAATACCCTCTAATAAATAATAAATGCCTCAATACTAAATATAATACAGCGACAATAGCTATGGGTAATGTTCCAGTTTCTAGATAGAATAATTACCCCAGGTTTAGTCGATAGTGATCAGAATGTTTGAGACAGCTTGAAGTTTTGACTTCGTATCTACCAGTTTCATCCAAAGTGTGCACTACAGACTCATAAGTCATTGAGTCATTGATTAAGGATCATGCAATTTATTTGACATTAAACTCTCTTTCAGTAGTCATATACCTTTATGCCTCGCAATACCTTTGAGTTTGATACGACCAATCTTCGAATTGTACGGTTTTATATGTATGAAGAACATACAGATTTTTAATTTCATATTTTTATAACTATTATTTTCGAAAAACAATTGATTTAAACTAAGCGATGCGTTATCTGGTGCGTCAACTTTTATAAATTTTTGTAACTCTAATGGTAAGTTCCGCGAGGGCATTCGTTAAATTCTTCAAAGATACCTTAATTAACATAAAGTATATAAACATACATAGAATCGAATGCTTAAAGTTCAGTTTTTTGCCTAATTTGCCGGTTTTTATTATTCGTGTTGACATTCCCTTTAATTTTACGAGTTTCAGTAGTTAAAGCAACTTTAATCTAACCAACCGATCCGTTAAATGATTGTGCATCTTTAATAGTCTCATGTATTCATTAATGTTAAGTTGAAGTAAAGTCTAATGTTTTGTTAGCAAATGAAACAATTAGAAGGATTTTATAACTCCTAACAAGCAATTCGTTAAAAGGGACAGACATCATTTTCATATATAAATTTGACGAGACTTTGTTGCAGTGAAAAATGCTGTCTCATGTTGAAGAAAACAATATACATATACATATAAATTATGTAAATTAAGCGATGATAGAATGGTGTAACAAAAGAAATGCATATACATACCTGTATGTATGTATTTATATATCCATTTACATACATCAGTGTCGGATTCAGAGAGGGGAAATGAAGGAAAAAATGTTAACAAATCCACTCAGATTCGTAACTGAAAGTCACTGCAGAAGAGTTCTCAAAAGATTCTCAAAACTTGGCCCACATCGTTTTGTTTTGTGAAATTTTTATATTCAGTATATGAATTGATTACAGTATTATAAATTGCAATAAAGTACATAACCCGCACGTCTACGATTTATAATGGCAGTACTTCAAATTGGTTAGTACTTTTAGTATGAGTATTTTTTTCACCGTCATGATGGTCAATATATCTACGACAATGACAAGATCTACTTAATAGGCTTGGGATGAATCGACTCAATTCTAATAACTCTTGAGACATAAGTATGTACATCTATAAGAATTCATTACACAGTAGTGGAAGAATTTGCAGAAACCAAACAGCATTTCACAAGTTCGATAGACTATGTAATTACTTGTAAACATGCTTCCAATTGCCGAGCAGGCGATATTTTATTATAGCAAATTAATACTTAAGTAGGAAAAAGCAACAAAACCATTACCTTTACTACATATGTACTACCCAGTTCAAATTAAGTTATTAAATAAACTCAATTACGTATTAAATACATTGGGGAATTTTTATGTTAAATGTAAAAGCGTGCTTCATGACAAAAACGACTTAAAACCTAAGAAACTATACCAAAAAAAAAAACAATTTTACGAGTCATTCTATTCGTAGTATGTTAGGAAAATTATCAAATGAGTGTTCGATTCACAATATATCTGAATTAGGTTTAGAAAAATTGTAAAACCGGTAACTATTAACTCTGCATTAATATATTGCAGAACTAGTGTCCGAAAAGGTTAGCCTGTGATTGCACTCTTAGCAGACAAAATTTCCATCTTACACATTGTGTGCTTTTTGTCACTTCTCAAAGTATTTATTTTCAAAAATCAACGAAAAATACAATTAAATATTGTTTATGGAACAAAGAATACTTAATCTAAATTTAATGTAAATTTAATTACGCACATATAAAAATTCGAGCAACAGAACAAAAATTCTTACTTTGAAATAAGTATTAAGAACACTGTCTTGGTTTTTGTGTTTTTTACCGAACAATTCGAAAAGTTACAACTCGGAACTCTTGTTAGAAAACGCAAACATATTTTACAATGTTCATGTACATATGTACATAATAACTATAAGTATTTGATTGCGATTAATTAAGTGAGGATACAACAGCTTGCGGCGACACGCGAACCGTCAATATTTTACGCAACGCCAAACGTCATGAACAGTTTATCAACTTTTCATTTGAATAATAAATATATTTATGACCACGACATACTATGTATACCATACACAACTGCTCACATATATACTTACGTAAAATATTCAATTTTCTATTGGTGCGAAAATTCACAACTATCAAATTCATTCATTCATGGTTTTCCCCATGCAAGTGGTACACCAGGCAACAAGGTTTCAAACTTAGAATGAAATCAGCTTTTGCTTGTCTACCCATTACCTAAATACCAATAGACCCCATAACGATAAAAACCTAATGGGCAATGTAGACAAAATCTGTCGCTACCTGAGCATTACAAATTAGTCCAACGTGTTCTTCGGTAAAAATATCAGAAATTTGGTTGAGCATTCCCTACTGGAAATCCATCTAAAGGAGCCAATTATTTCACATTTATAAGGTACATACCTTATATACAAAAATACATATGTACATATGTATGTATATTATTTTAATGATTATTTTTCCAAAATAATAATTAATTCTATTCTATTTTGTATTTTTCCCATAGTTATATAATTAAAAACTTTTCATTTAGTTGGGGGTTTCCTTGCTGGGTATTTAGTGGTATTGTATGTGTGTTCATGTTGCCTTCCCAATGATCAATGATCACGCGCTCGTTCTGCCCCCGCCTAAAGCGGCTACATCGAGGAGGTGACGATCGATCGAGTTAAGAGCAATAAAGCAATGCTGCCTGCGATGGTTATACATATGTAGTATCTGCATTACAAACATACGAAATTTGCATGTATTACTGTTAATGCCTATGTATGCATATGTACATTTAATTTCGTGTCTACAACGCTATGAACGGAACGAGCCCACATGAACGAAGTACGGATCGATCTCCGGCAAACGAACCAACTCGTCGTTCACATACTTGCTAATATAAAGACGTTCAGTTGGACAAAGCTCAAGTCATTCGTGTAAAGGAAGTGGTAAGACATTGTTCGGACCACATATAAATCACTTTCATAAAAATACAATAAAGCGCGGTTAAGGAGTGATACCAGCAAATTTTTCAAATATATAGTCTGTTTATAAGAAGATAATGTAATGAAAATTTGATTTTTCAATAAAAGTGTTTCAAATTGAATTAAACATTTCAAATTAAAGTGACATTCGAGGTGATAATAAAAATAAAAATCATTTAATCGCAGAAGCGAAACCAAAGTGAAAACACTAAATACAAGACTTATTTTAAAAGTATTAATAGTTCAGTAAGAAGCTTTTAGCTCAAAAAACAAGTAAAATGAATGCTGAAGAGTTTAGAAAATATGGCAAGGATATGGTGGATTATATTTGTGATTATGCACAAAATATTGAACAGCGAGACGTAGCGCCAACGTTGGATCCAGGATATTTAAAAAAACTATTACCAGGTAAATAACTTTATTTCGAAATTATGATATATACATACATACATACATAAGTATAAACAACGGGTTTTAGATATTCATCTTTAGTCTCCGTCTTTTTAAATTAGTAAGTAATGTGAAATAAACTCGGAAAAGGCATTAATATTGAAATGCTGCAAATGCAAGATATTAGGGGTGATAACTTCTAATATCTATATTTCTATATCTTACCGCTAATACAAGCTTACTGTCTTGATCTATTATATGCATACATACAGAAATGTATGTATGTACATATGTCTATGTACATACATATGTATATGTACAAGTTTTGTAAAATGCAAATAAATAAGGGAAACCACAAATCACCAGTACAAACTATCCCAATTTTGAAGTGAATACAAATACACATACATGTACATGCATAAGCGGAGAAATTAAATAAAATATATTATGAAATATGAATATGTGGGCAGTAAATAACGTGGTTGTGGGTAATTTTGAAGACAAAATTTTACCCAAAAAATTACTCCTCCTCATATTAACAATTAAACATCTTCAAATACCTCGTCGTTTTGCCTCTACAATTAACAACTCTTGCCGTTGCCGTGTACACGCGCCGATCCCACGAAATCTCCGAAACAGCTAAATAACGAGAGATAGCTAAATGAGTAAACATTATCGACTGCATTTACATAAGCGTAAAAGTATGTGCATAGGTGCTAACCAATTAGCAGCCAATAAATAAACGAAAAAACAACAGCAACAACTATGGATTAACAAAAGCAAACATCTAAAGCAAAAATGGCATTGCTAATCCTACAGTTAGCTAAATTTATGTTTGCAAAAAAATCCAAAATTAACATACATATGCACCTTTATTTATTTGTTTATTTGTATGAGCCATTCAAACTCTTTGTTTAAAGAAAATTTTAATAATCTATTTATCAGTCATAGCATCGCTTGTTATTGTTGATCCTAGTATATCTCTACGCATTGCCCAAAAATAACCAAACACGTATGTACATACATATGTACAAATGAATGTGCATGCAGACGCATTCACGTGTGTGTGGTATACATATACGTGTTGATCGTGTGCACATGCCCAATCTGTTATTAAACTAGCGCCCAATTAGCTCACACGCCATGTTATTCTACAAGACTAATGCTAAAGTGTTAATTGAAATATTAAATACACCCGAAATGTACCGAACGCGCATGCACACGTTTAATTTGTGGGCGTAAACATTTTCGTTAATCATACAATGAGGCATAGTCTCACCCAAAGCCATATACACATATATATTAAGACCAAAAAGCACCCGGAAATTTAAAAAAAAAAAATGTATTTTGCTAAGTTGGTAGGACTGTCCTATGACTATGTCAAATATGAGCACGACAGCAGCTGCTTAAGTCGGTACACCTCAGTAGTGCGTTGAGATTTTTACAATGGATAAAAATATTGATCTCAAAAATTGTCTAAAATTATGTATTTCTAACCATATTTCGCGTGCGGAATCGTTGCGAATGTTGGAAAAGGCTTGCGGTCATTCAGTTTCATCAAAAACACAAGCCTACCTGTGGTACAAAGCCTTCAAAGACGGTCAAGAGATCGTTGAAGACATGCCTCGATCTCTTCAACAGATGAAAATATTAAAAGAGTGAAGGATATGGTGCTTGAAAATCGTCAGGCAAGTGTTAGAGAGATAGCAAGAGAGCTCGACATCTATTGCGAGTTCTTTCGATTGATTTTGGTGAATATTTTGGGTATGAAAAGCGTTCTTGCTCTACTCGTCCCGATAAAGCTGAATTTTTTTCAAAAAGAGTACAATTGTACTGTAATTGTACAACCACTGTATTTACCAGATTTGCCTCCGTTTGATTTTTTCTTGTTCCCCAAACTGAAATTGTCGCTCCGTGGAACCCCCTCTCAGTTGATCGAAAAGATAAAACAAAATTTTCTGAAGGAGCTGAAGGCCATGCCAAAAAGTGCTTGTATAAAGTGTTTCGAGGACTGGAAAAATCGTTGGCATAAGTGTATTACGTCTGGTGGGGATTACTTTGAAGGCGATAAAATAAATAATTATGAAAAATTAAATATTTTCCTGCTACTTTTCTATCACAATGTATACAATGTTTGTATATATTATACATACACCTTCATTCAAAGAACTTTTCTCAATGCCAATTGTTTTTGAACTAATCGGAATTGTTGATTACGTATACATATACATATGTAGATTTATTTATTGATTATTATGTATTTTCTTTCGCTTTGTTTCTGTACAGTTAAAGCGCCATTGAAACCAGAAAAATTCGAAGATGTTCTAGCTGATTTCGAAGAAAAAGTAATGCCTGGTGTTGTGCATTGGAACCATCCGAAGTTCTTCGCATACTTTCCAGCGGGCAACTCATTCCCTTCAATTTTGGGCGATATGCTAAGTTCAGCTATCGGTTCGATCGGATTTTCATGGGTAAGCCTTTACGCCTAGACGGCAGTTTGTATATCAATATTTTTTTAATTACTTTCATTATTTTTCCTCACATGCTTCGTTACCAAACAGGCGTCCTGCCCCGCATCTACAGAACTTGAAACTATTGTACTAGATTGGTATGCGAAAGCACTCGGTTTACCAAAAGCCTTCATAAGTGATCTACCCGGCAGTCGAGGGGGTGGTGCACTACAAGGATCAGCATCCGAATGTACACTCGTCTGTATGATTACCGCACGTTCACGTGCCATTCAAAAACTGAAAGGAATGTGCTCAGAGATACACGAAAGCGTTTTCCTGCCACAATTGATCGCATATGCCAGCAAGGAAGCACATTCTTCGGTAGAGAAAGCGGCTAAAATGGCCCTCGTAAAACTTCGTATTATTGAGGCCGATGAACGAGGACGCATGCGTGTGGATCTGTTGCGACAGGCAATGCAAAATGATGCTAACGCTGGCCTTACCCCATTTTTCGTTGTTGCAACAGTTGGCACAACAGGCGCTTGCGCTTTTGATAATCTAACCGAAATCGGTAAAGTGTGTAGGGACTTACCAAATGTGTGGTTCCATGTGGATGGTGCATATGCAGGCAATTCGTTCATTTTACCAGAAATGCGTAAATTCTCGGAAGGTTTGGAATATGCTGACTCTTTTAACACAAATCCCAACAAATTGCTGCTTACAAATTTTGATGCATCCGCAATGTGGGTTAAGGATGTAATGAGTTTGAAGACAGCTTTGAACGTTAACCCTTTATATTTACAACATGAACATGAGAAGGCTATAGACTATCGACATTATGGTATACCGTTGAGTCGTCGTTTTCGTGCGCTTAAATTGTGGTTTGTCTTTCGATCATATGGTATCATGGGTCTGCAGGCGTATATACGCAATCATATGGCATTAGCAAAGAAATTCGAAATGCTTGTGCGAAAGGACGATCGCTTCGAGGTTAGAAACGATGTTTACCTGGGTTTGGTGTGCTTCCGCATGCGCGCAGAAGACACGTATAATCAAGAGCTGCTGGCACAGATAAATCACTCGGGCAAGATGCATATGATACCATCGATGGTGAATGGCAAATATGTGATACGCTTCTGCGTGACGTACGAACATGCCACAGAGAAGGATATAAGTAAGTAGAATTTGAAAACGGCCAAAATCGATCACTTTAAATAAATAAATTAGCTAATTTTTCGTAAAATATTATCGCCAAAACCGGAATGTGGCCAAATTTATATAGACATATTAATATTTATTTACATAAATCATTGATATTTTTAACTAATAATTAAATTAATTTTTATACTCTTGCAATGTTGCTACAGTAAAATAGTTTTGTTCGGCTATATAAAAACAGGATGACAAGACGAGTTGACTAATGACTGTCCGTCTGTTCGTCCGACCGCCTGTGCAAACAATAACTTGAACAAAAATGAATATATCATGATGGAACTTGGTATGGTACACATGTTCCTTGGCACTCAAGGAGGGTTAGTATTGAAAATCGGCGCTAGAGAGAACTACTAGAAGTGCGAAAAATCTATAACTAAATGCGCAAGAGGTATACAATTTTACATGTTAGGAAAGGATTTTATAAAATCTTTTGTAAAATTTTAACGATTCTTGACATTCCTACATTGCAGTGCGACAATGGGTGAAATCAGACAAAAACCACGTCTACTACACCATATAACACACTTTTAAATTCCATTTGAAACTTTCACTTTCCAGTATACAAATCAAGAATGAATTAATATATCAGGATGAAACTTTGCACGAATAATGCATTATAGGTGTACCACCTTGTGTGAAAACGTTTGGGTGGGTCTCGATATACATATGTGCTTTCACCTGAAAGTCGACGTTACCACGCCCTTTTAATTTTGGCTAGGGTTTCTTTAAAGCTCTCTCATACCATCTCGAAGGTAAAATTTAATGTCTGTGACATTTTAGTAGTCATCCGATTTCATCCATTTTCTCACTGTCGGTAGGAGTTCTTATAATATTTGCGCTATTTTTTCCCACACAAATGTCCCTTTCCACTGCGATCCTCCCTGCAAAATTAGAGTCTTATATCATAGTTTAGAGCTTGATTATGGTACTTTATACGTTTTCGATTAATGGAGTTTTGTTGGCGTGGCAGTGGTCAGATTACGCCCATCTACTGACTTCTCCTTACTTTTTTGCCAAGGAACATATATGCCAAGTTTCAAGATATCTCAATTGTTACTCAAGTTACAGCTTGCACGGAAAGACGGACGAACAGATAACCACCCGGATTTGAACTCGTCTCGTCATCCTGGTCATTTAGCCCAATATTTATCTCGATTAATTTTAGGTGATACGTACAACCGATAGGTGAATAAAACTATTATACTCTGTAGCAACATGTAGCAAGAGTATAAATAGAAGTTTGGTGTGTTAATGCAACAGTATTTTTTTTTAGAAAGCTTTGATTGTAAATAATAAAAAAAAAATTAAATCCTAATAAGCAATTTACTCTCAACAGCTGACGCCTGGAGTGAAATCAAAGCATTTGCCGATGATATCCTTCGCGATGTGCCTGCATTATCCCCAACTCCCGAAAAGGAGAAAGTCGTTTCGGAACCTCAACCTATCATTGGCAAACCACCAATTAAAAAGAAGCTTACACGCACCAAATCTTTACGTTTTTCGTTCACACGAAGTATATCTCGAGAAATGTACGAAAGCCAAAATGAACATCTCAAGGACGGTTGCACACCGATTTTGGTTGTAGACTCTAACACTATGCTTCAAAGTTTTATGAAAGCAACGTCGGATCAGAAGAAATTACGAGGCATCGAAGATGAAGAAGCCGACGAGGCTAGTAATTAGCCAATACTTCGAAAGGCTAAATACAAATTGAAGCATCAAGAGTCCTAGGCGATGACCGCCATTCTTTGTACAATTATTAAATATCCGGTGTATAAAAATGTAACTATGCCGAAGGTATTCAAACATGAGTATATACTACTTTAAAAAGTCAGCAGTCCCAGTTTCAGCCCGAATTACCTTTAAATTAATACTTGTAGTATTACAGTTATGTATGTATATACTTGAAGTGAGCGATGTATCAGATATAATTGAAAACTGATACTTAAACTTAAACTTGAACCTGATCGGACCAAGTTTTCAAGTTGTCTAAGTTATATTAGTTAAGTATTAATCTAGTTTAACAGATTTTCACGAGAGCATAACTGTTCCTTATCGTCACATTTCGCCTCTCTTTTTGTGTTCCTACTGATCTACATTCTGATTTTTCGCACTCATTTATGCACACATACGTAGATATTGCACCACATATGCATATTCATATACTCACTGGAATAGTTGTATTTATTTATTTATTTATTATGTAATGCAAAACATTAGATGTAAGTCCTGTGTCAATTAAAAATTTATATACATATGTATGTCCATATAAATAAAGGTGTTTGTATATTTATAATATTAATGCCAATTTATTAGAATACACATATAGTATTCGTATAAACGAATGTTTTAAATAGATATAATGTTTGATTACTGTAAGATTTAATAAGTTTGTAATAAAAAAATTTCTTCTACTTCAATCGAATATCTTCTGCACCACTCAAAAGCTGTTTGCATTAATTAGAACAAGAAAGAAACCTCACTTCGGCAGCACCAAAGCGATAATACCCTTCACAAATAAATAAAAGTTTATATGCAAGAACTACAAGTATATTTTGACCGGCCAGTTTGTACAAGTATGTCAGCTATATGCTATAGTGGTCTGATCTAAAAAATTTAATCTTCTTCTTCTTCGTCTTTATTGGCGTAGACACCGCTTACGCGATTATAGCCGAGTTAACAACAGCGCGCCGGTCGTTTCTTCTTTTCGCTACGTGGCGCCAATCGGATATTCCAAGCGAAAAAAATTTAATCGTCAAATATAAAAAGTTTTTATACAAGAACTTGTCCTTGGTCGTTCAGTTTGTATGACACCTATATGCTATAGTGATCCAATATCGGCAGCTTCTTGAAGAAAAAAGGACGTTAAGATCGATATCGCAAATGTGGCATCAGAAATTGCTTCAAAGATTTATTAATTTTTCAATTCTCCAGGGTGTTATAACCAGGGCTGCAAACCGGTTTTTGGCTTTGAACCAAGCCACGAACTGAACCACTTTTATTTATAACTGCGGAAATGGAACCAGAAAGCAACTCAAAAAAATTGTTCGGTTCGGTTCAAAATAAAAATATTCAATAGACATTTTTAAACATTTAAAAAAAGTACACAACTTGTTTAAAAATCCAACCGTTATGACATCTTCTTCTTCTTCTTAATTGGCGTAGACACCGCTTACGTGATTATAGCCGAGTTAACAACAGCGCGCCAGTCGATTCTTCTTTTCGCTACGTGGCGCCAATTGGATATTCCAAGCGAAGCCAGGTCCTTCTCCACTTGGTCCTTCCAACGGAGTGGAGGTCTTCCTCTTCCTCTGCTTCCCCCGGCGGGTACTGCGTCGAATACTTTCAGAGCTGGAGTGTTTTCGTCCATCCGGACAACATGACCTAGCCAGCGTAGCCGCTGTCTTTTAATTCGCTGAACTATGTCAATGTCGTCGTATATCTCGTACATCTCATCGTTCAATGGAATGCGATATTCGCCGTGGCCAATGCGCAAAGGACCATAAATCTTTCACAGAACTTTTCTCTCGAAAACTCGTAACGTCGACTCATCGGTTGCTGTTATCGTCCAAGCCTCTGCACCATATAGCAGGACGGGAATTATGAGCGACTTATAGAGTTTGGCTTTTGTTCGTCGAGAGAGGTCTTTACTTTTCAATTGCCTCCTCAATCCGAAGTAGCACCTGTTGGCAAGAGCAATCCTGCGTTGGATTTCCAGGCTGACATTGTTGGTGGTGTTAATACTGGTTCCTAAATAGACGAAATTATCTACAACTTCAAAGTTATGACTGTCAACAGTGACGTGATATCAATATAATCGGCATACGCCAGCAGCTGTACACTCTTATAAAAGATTGTACCTGTTCGATTAAGTTCTGCAGCTCGAATTATTTTCCGTTATGATATACTGCTACAAATTTGCTTGATGGCAACGCCATGAATTATTGAAGATTTGCATACTCTAAAGTGATTTGGTGAATATTTTTAAATAAGTCTAAATAAGTTCAACCGGTACAAGTTTTTTCTGAATGGTTTGAACCACTGAACCGAACCGCGTCGATTTTTGCGGTGGTTTGCAGCTCTGGTAATAATTATCGACAAAGAAATTATAAAAGTGGGGTTTGCCGAATTAAAAAAGATTTAGAACTATCAAATAAAGCTAAGTTCTTTTCCACTACATTTTTCATAGTTATATATTCTTATATTATTGTTTCTTCCGACTGCAGTTCTTAAAGTATTTTTGTTTCTCAATTGCACTTAAAAAGCTACTGGCATTTTAATTTTTTTGCTCCATTTACATATCTAAAAGAAAATTAATGGACAAATTGCGCTGGCGTATATCACAGAACCATGTCAGACTGCATGTTGGCCTTTAGGACAATAAGTCTAACTTCCTTCTTACTTAAGAGTATGGAAAATATCATTGATTGCAATTGCACCTGTACATGCGCAAGAGCATGTTTAAAAAGCAAAGAAAGCGTGGCAAGAGCACTGGAGAAAAGGAATGTGGTAGCACCTGCACGCAGATGAATATACGCCGTACTGTGCACAAGGATAGCTGAAATCAGAAGATACCAGGATTCGTCTCGGCACTACAATTGACTGCTCATATGGTGGAGTGCTCTCCCTTCTATTATGGAGTTTAGTCGTGAACGACCTACATGATCTAATTATTAGTAATGGAATCCGCTGACAAGGATTTTCGGAAACGAAAATTTAAAGGCACTCTCTGAGACATCGTACAAAGGGGATTAGGTCTGGCAAAGGGATGGTGTAGTGAGGTTGATTTGCACATCATCCCCTCGGAAACGATCATCGATCCGATTAAACTCTTCAGTGGAAGCCACATATGAACCTGACCATGGTCAAAACTACTAAAGCAATCGATTAGCCGAGAAATCCTGTGGCTCCAAGCAACAGATTATCAGGTGGATGTACTACATTATTTACATATGGGTCGCAATGCGTACGTGCCCGCCAAAGCACTTGAAGTCATGCTAGAACTCACATCGCTTTGCCTAGGAATCAATCAGCAGCCAACCATACATTGCTTCAAATGACAGCAGAAGAGTTTGGCAGGAGAATGCTAATTTCATCACAGCAAATGAAGGCCATAAATATCGATATACCATTGGCTATTCTCCCAAGGGATAGCATTACCAAAAGAGGAAACTTCACCAGGAAGTTCAAAGCAGTAACGCATGGAATGATCGTGCAACTTCTCCACCGAAGTGAGTTAATTTTGGCTTTGTCTAAATATAATAAATTCCGGCATTCTACTCTGACCGTTGTAAGTTCAAGACGCACTTTTATAACATAGGCCTGAACACATGCTGATTGAATGTACAGCAGTGTGCATACGCATAAGGGCTCTTGGATCCATGTTTCCTACTAGTGTTCACTTCGCTTTAATAGTAACTACCTATTGGAATTCATCAATGTGTTGTGACTTAGAACAGGACACCATAGACCTTAGGTCGCGAAGCAAACCTCATTTATTATCCATCTATCTACGACAAATACTTAGCAGTTTCTGCTATAATTGCAATATGTATAAATTATTAAATGTTGTTTGTACCGTTTGCGTTTAACAAAAAGCTGATGGGTTATACATTATAGTTTGTGTGAACCCAGGAAAATTTATTTTATTTCATAAACTTTATACACCATCAAATATAACTTCCCATTTCTCTCCTCTGACACTTGTTAAAGGCTTTTGAGTCTCACTTAAATTCTGTTATTAAAATTATAACATTTGGAATTTCCGTATGAATGCGTACTTACAACTTATCGGAAGAATAATTAATTAAATTTAACACACTTTAAATCACAATATTTTTTGCGCCCAGAATTATAAACGGAATTTGTAAACTATTTACAGAAGAAAACAGCTGATTTAAGGACTGACAGGCTGTCACTGACAACTGTCATACAAAGTAACGATGCATGCTAACTAAATTCGTACAAACATATTTACAACATTCGTCCTCATATGCTTAACCGCTAATTGTCATTTAACAATTTTTTTACTTATAGTACGTGGACAATTATTCTGAAATTGAGTTGAATAAATTATATGCAAATATAAAGTATAATGCCAACATGGAATCAAATTCTATCACAACTACGCAACCCCAGCAATCCAGTAGTTTTCTTTGATATATCTGTTGGTACGACGGTAAGTTATAAACACATCTCGCAGTCCGTCAACATTAAACTTGAAAATTTCTGTTTAGGAAATTGGTCGTATGATTTTTGAATTGTTTGCGGATACAGTACCGAAAACGGCAGAAAATTTCCGTCAACTTTGCACGGGTGAATACCGGCCGGACGATGTACCAATGGGATACAAAGGCGCTAGTTTCCATCGTGTTATTAAAGATTTTATGATTCAAGGAGGTGACTTTGTCCATGTATGTAATGTGAAGTGTTAAACAATTTGTGTTTCTAATAAAGTTCAATATTTAGGGAGATGGTACAGGTGTAATGAGCATATATGGCGGCACATTCGTTGATGAGAATTTTACGCTAAAACATGATTCGCCAGGCCTTCTTTCTATGGCTAACAGTGGTAAAGATACAAATGGTTGTCAATTTTTTATCACTTGTGCCAAATGTAACTTCCTTGATGGAAAGCATGTTGTTTTTGGACGTGTGCTAGACGGACTCCTTATAATGCGAAAAATTGAAAATGTGCCTACAGGCCCAAACAATAAACCTAAACTACCAGTAACAATATCACAATGCGGACAAATGTAAAAGTTGTACCATTCTTATTATTAATTCATGTATACATCATAATTAGAATAAAATTTTATACAGCTTTGATTCTAAAATTAGTAGAATAAAATTTGCTAATTAATCTTAAGTGCCTCATAATCACAAAAATACTGGAAGCCTCAGTTCTGCTTGCCTAGCTTTTCAAACTCAAATTGCATTTCCTTACGTAACGAGCGGCAATCATCAATGATGAAACTAAACATAAATAAGATGAGAATTTCGAAAAAGGAAATAATTTAATTTACATACTCGTAAAACACCGAAATAATTGGAACTGTGGCTAAATGCCACAAAGCATGGGCATCGATTATCCAAAAAATTGGAGGAAAATCCAATAGTTCTAGGCTCATTGACATCCCAAATAAAATATAGAAGCGGATAATTTTTCGATAATTCGGCCTTCGATGACGTTCAAAGTAACACCAAATAAACCATCCAAGTGCAGATAGGGTGCCTAATGATAAAAAATTACGTATTAGAAAATATTAAGAGGATAATAAAAATAAGATTATTTTAAAGTCAAGCTAATAGATATTTGTAATCTTTATAAAATTTTCTTACCAGTTAATACATTCGTTGTCATATTAAGAGAGTAACTAAATTTCCCTAAGCTCAGGTACGCAAAGTAGTTGACGAAGAATGATAGGAACATTAATGAAATCAGCCCTCGAAGAATCAATGAATGACGATATAACATTCTGAAAATTGTTTATAAAGATGTGTAAGCAAATATATATTTTAAAGAATAGGATTCGCAATAGATTTACCTACCTCATAACCATACAGTAAAATGTCACAAGTACAATACTGTACGCAAATGCATAATCCATTAACTCTGTCACAGGAAAGTCCCTTGTGTGAAACACTGACGACCATATCCAACCGTTAATGCACACCTAAGGGGTCCAAGTTTTAGGATAATTGAATTTTTATATATATATAAATTAAAACAGCACTTACAAATGAAAAAATGTGCCACAACTTATAACACGGACTATCTGCGCGAACTTCAGTTCGAAATCGCCGGAGCGTTCGAACGTGCGCAATTAAATTGCATATGGAGAACAACACCGAAGCAGGCTCTTGCATGCCGAGAAAACGAACAAATGGCCACTAAATCATAAACAAGTTTTTAATTTTATTATGAAGTTAATTCATAAAAAAGATGAGAATTATTACCTTTCCATAGAATTGTGGAACATCCCAACCACGTTCTGCAAAGGCATCTACTGTGCGCCACATACAACCATACTGACATTCATCTGCACAATTCCAAGCAAATGCCTTATCAAATACAGACTGTTGATAGTATTTTATGGCCTGCTCCTGAATTTCGATCCCATCTACATATATAAAATTTGGAGTACTATTTTTGTTAAATTTTTCCACTAAACTGAGACAGTCCACTGTCGTACTCTTAATGCTTGGTGCATATACACACCATAATATTTGCTTACCAGCACTACAATTTTGTCGCTCACAGTTTTGTCGACAATTATGGAAGAATTGTGTGCGATCTCCAATAGACGCATGACAATTTACTACGAAACAAATAAGTAGTAAAATATATAGTATATTAGGGTAGACTGAATCATACATTATTCTAAAATGTTTAACAGCAGATATTTATAAACTTTCACCACTATATATCAAACATTTTTCGTATCCCTCTCCACATGCATTGCCTTATCGATTTTAGGGTAGTTGGAGCTGTGTGGGGTCAATAAGCAGTGTTGCATAAAATTTTGATAAAGCATATTGCATTTGTTTGTATTTTTAATACCATAACAAATTTAAATAATATCAGACGTGAAAGACCCATATAATTTTATATATTCCATTATTTATATTATAGCGAAAAATAAATAAATGATAATACCTAAAAAATAAACATTTTATGAAGAATCCACATGATCCACTATTGTACTATACGGTACAAATGTAAAATTTTGTATCACTAAAGAAATTTGAGGATACACCAAGGCTCATCTGATTTTTGTTTTGATTATAACAATCAGCTGTTAACAGAAGTTGAGGAATAAAACAAAACAAAAATAGCTAAGTAAGCACAAATCGCCGCCAATTCATGTGATTAAGGAAAATGAATAAAATTTTCGTAAGTTGATTCACTTAAGTAAAAAATTATAATAACTGCTTCATTAATTGTTAGGGAACTACCTGGAAAGGAATAACTCCAGCCAGCAAATATATAAAAGTTACACACCTTCGCCATTCCTCTTTACATCGTAATTTTTCTAAGATATCTACAAAACCTCTTCATAGGCAACATTACTTGGGCATTAGTTTATTAGGAGTTATAACTGGTTTTATTACCTATGATGGAATTGTTAATGAATTCATTTACTGTGGAGCTACAATACGCTTCCTACGCTCTCTTAAGACAGCTTCTTTAATTGCAATGGATTATTATATGCTCCCAAAAAATGGAAATTGTTCTGACTATGATTTCCTTCTTAAACAAGTACATTTGAAAAGCGCTAAACGTTTACTTGAGACGTGCTTATTAAATGGAGGTCTATACATTAAAATGGGTCAAGGGGTTGCTGCTATTAATCATATATTACCAAAAGAGTATACGAATACATTGGAGAAATTACAAGATAAATGTTTACCTACAACAAAAACGGATATACAACGTGTTTTTTATGAAGATTTCGGTTCGACGCCTGAAGAAATTTACTCTGATTTTGATTACACTCCAATTGCTGCAGCGAGTCTGGCACAAGTTTTCAAAGCTAAATTAAAAACTGGTGAAGATGTCGCAGTAAAGGTTTGTATTATTTTTTAATTTTAGCTGCATTAGTAATACGAATTATCTACTTATGGACCTAGGTGCAATATGGTGACTTGCAGAAACGATTTACCAGTGACTTGGGAACAATTATGTTTCTGCAGGATGTCATAGAAATATTTTTTAAAAATTACAATTTCGGTTGGATATTACGCGACTTACGGAAAAACTTAACATTAGAACTAAATTTTGAGAATGAAGGCCAAAACGCTGAACGTTGCGCTAAAGATCTGAAGATATTTGAATATGTGCATGTTCCACATATTTACTGGACTTACACAAAACCGGTAATTACCAATAAATTAGTTTCCATGGTAGTCGGACAATCCTGTTGTTAGCTCGGCAAAAATTCTGCAGATATATTATTTAAATTATTACATTGATTAATATTACTTTCATATAGCGTATCCTTACGATGGAATGGGTTAATGGATTCAAAGTGAACGACGTTGAACGCATACAATGCGAAAATCTTGATCTAAAAGATGTAGACTTAAAACTTTTCAACATGTTTGCGGAGCAAATATTCCACACAGGTTTTGTTCATGCCGACCCGCATCCGGGAAACGGTAAATATGGTTTTGATCGAATTTTTCGATGTTAAACTGTTTAATACTTATTGTTTCTGCTGTCAATGTGAATAAAAGATACGTTTCCTATTTCATTATAGTATATGTACGAAAAAATCCTAAAACAGGAAAAGCCGATTTAGTTCTTCTAGATCATGGATTATACGAATACTTACCCGAATCAGTACGCAAGCCTCTTTGTGAGTTTTGGGAAGCAACGGTATTAAGAGATGAACAAAAAATGAAATTAGCCGCACGACAAATAGGCATAAAAGATCATATGAAATTTGCGGAAGTGCTTTTTCAGCAACCCATTCGTATACACGGTGGACGTATTAAGACGAAATTGAGCGAAAGTGACATCGAATATATTCAACAGGTTGCTAAGAAAAATTTTGAGCTAATCATGGGCACACTTAAAGAAATGCCCAGAAATATGCTTTTTGTAGTGCGGTAAGTAGAATCGAAATAAATATTTCATATATCACTTATCACTTAATGTACATATGTAAATACTATATTATTTTACTTTTGAAAGAAATTTAAATACCATACGGGCCATTAGTCGACAGCATGGTGATGTAGTGGATAGACCACGTACGATGGCTCGGTATGCACAACATTGCATTTACGTCAAATACAGTTCAATTCGAAGCTACTTATTCTGGTTTTACAGACGTTTAATTTTCGAATATAACTTGTGGTATTAATAACAATCACTATTTTCTATTTAAAAAAAATTCAGTAATTGAAATATATTTTTAGGGCCTCGTCATTTCGGATATCGTGCTATGATTTATATATAAATATTTTGTTTAAACTTAATCGAGCACCAAGTTCCGCACGGACGCTACTAGATGATATAAAAAAACATAATATTTTATGATTTTTTTTTTTAAACGTAACACTTTATGAGCAAATAACTTGTGAAAATGCGTGTAACACGAATAACGGTTACATGCTCTATAATTATTGATAGTGAGATGTATATAAACACAAATACATGTTTTGTAATTTTATGCTTATTTAGAAGTTTAAATAAGTTAAAAAATAAGTACCAATGAAACTGTGTTATGATCTCTAAATAAGCTTTATATAGCTAATCGTTTTGTATATATATTTTCAAAATAAACTCTGTTAACATTTGAGTTTTGCTGACTACATTATGGCACAGTAGGATTTATTTATCTCTTCAACTGGTTTGCGTCCATCCAATTCCATTTGTTTCAACTCTAAAAACGTATTCTCGTTTTTCTTAGCCAACCACTCTGGTAAAGGCTTTGACCAGTCTTCCGGAGGATTATCTCGTTTTTTCCATGTACTGTTACCGAAATACGCCTCCATGCGTTTTTGTCGACGCTCCGCTTCACTACGAACTACTGCTTCTCCAGCTGACACATCGTTTCCATTGGAATTTACGTAACGCTCACAATTATCGTAATCTTTCTTCCACTGGGAACAATCAACACTTTCGCCATAAATAAAATACTGATGGAAACGTGCTTTTATACTTGTGCAATCGTCGTATTCGTCTTTATACACAGAACATGGTCGGATCTGAATTAAAACTTAATTTTGAAATTTTAATAAAGTGAGAGAACTTTTACTTACAGACCAAGAGTATTTCACAATTGAGACGAGGGTTTCAGAAGTATTTTCTGGTGGGTCGTCAACGCCTTTTGACATATTTTTAACGATATTTAAAAAAAATACTTATGAACAGCAGATGAAAAGGTTGAGTATGTTTAAGAAAAGTAAAATCAGCTGCTTTATAATACAACATTCTTCTTCTTTCTCCAGAAATTCAAACTACAATGAATAAACACAGTAGAACAAAATAATATTAACCTATGCTAGAATATTTAATATTTTGAATAACATTACCGGTATTTCATACAAGATAAATTGTTTTATATATTTTAGTGAAACATATAATTAAAAAAATATCAAGCACCCTTAACAGGGATGCTTTTTATTAATATGTGCTCTTAATCTGTTCTCGATAAATCATTCGCCTTTTCATTTAATGGGAATGTGTTGCATTTTAAAACATTAGTGCAAAAATGAAGAAGCACTCCGACATTTGTTTTGTAGTGGGTTTTAAATTATATGTTCAATAGGTGATATTGTGTAATCCTACAAGTAACCAATCACTAAACAAACACAAAAAAAAATCCCATTCGGTACGGGTTGTCTTCGAATATTCACAATATTATTAAATGCTCCCAATTTATGGAACATATCTATAGAAAATTTGTGAACGGTTTGTAAATATGATTTCATGCAACCGTGTAATATCAAAAGTAATTTCAAAGAAAATTTGTTTAGTTAAAAAACAGCTGATTATATTATTACTTGTAGGATTATGCGATGATAGCAGGATATGTTCACGTTGCATTATTAAGTTATAATGCTTAAAAATGCAGAAATTTTACTGTCAAATACAAAGCTTGTGTGTTACTCCTGTAAGCAGTTGTCGTAAGTATAAATAATTCATACATAAACAAATCGAAATTGCATATTATATAACGTAGATTGCAAATATGGAAAAAGAAACAAATGTAAGAAATAACTATAATTTATTTCTTTTGTAGCTGCACGGCTGCTGGAGGTATCCTAAATTACGCACAAAGAGCTTTTTTCACTTTCAGTGATCTGACGAATAAAAATCGGGAATATGTTAAAAAAGAATTAATAGGGTAGGCATAAGGGCATATATTAGGGTGTCCGCAGAGTGGACGCTTAAAGTCGAGAACTGCGCATTTCCCCATTTACGCTCGGCCCAGCTTTGAGCGCCCAGTCTTGGGCACCATTACTTACTTAAGTTGATATCTTGCCCATTTGCAGCTATTCAATGCATGAAATGTACGCTGTTGTTTCTGACGTTTCCAATTACTATAAATTTGTACCATATGTCAAAAAATCCCTTGTACATAGTCAAAGAAATGGCGGTTTCAAAGCTGATCTTATAGTTGGCTTTCCACCACTTAGCGAGCGGTATACGTCGAATGTTTCGCTTAGTGCTCCTAATCTGGTTAAATCTGTATGTAATGATGGCAGATTATTCAACTTTTTATTAAACGATTGGCGATTTAGTCCCGGCCTTAAGGATATTCCGCAATCATGTGTTGTTGATTTTAAAGTAGCTTTTGAATTTAAATCCCGGATTCACAGTAATATTGCGAATATATTTTTCGATTTAATTTGTGATCAAATGGAGCATGCTTTTGTCGCGGAAGCCAAAAGGAGATATGGACCACCTTCGATTAAATCGCATATTTTATCATGGCGAAGATCCTGACAAATGCTGAGTAAAACAAAATAAATATAAGCCTAATTTTATTCAAGAGTTTTTATGTCATTATTGCATTAATTTTTTAAAAGATTAATGAAAGCATTGTATACATTTGCAACTGTACAATTGTAAGACTAAATAAATAGTGTTTGAACTATCTACCATGCATACTTTCTTATTTATTAATTAAAAGTATTGTGAAACAAATATAAATTCAAGAAAAATTTAAGAATTGCGATGTCGTGGTTTTAAAAGTTTTATAAGAATGTTTCATACAGATCTATGTTATCTTATTAAAAATATTAATATTTTTCAAATTTTTTTTTTCTTATTAATCTGTTTTGTAGCCTATGTAATTGGTTTACCGTGCAATATTTCTTGATTCGGAATACTTTGGCAGTTATATATTAAATAAGACAATGAAGGGAATCAGCATGAATATCGCTTGCATACGTTTACAAATGTAGGAATTATTATTATTATCGATCTAGAAAGATGTAAGTGACAAGGCAGAAATCTAAATCATTTTATCATCAGCATTGATTGTGGAACTAGATAGTAATGAACAACTTCACGCAGGCGCAAACAAAAATGTCGCCGAATATTAAAATTGACACCCTGATTAAAAAATTAGCAATTAGTTTCCGATGTTCCATAACTGTATTTCCAAATATCATTTTAATTTGTATTTAATGTATATTTCTGTAGTAACTTAATAAATACTGTCTATCACTCCCCTTACGAAGTCGATGATATTTAACAGTATAACAACACGTATTTATTTACTTTGAGAATCTTACAACCATATAAACCTAATTGTCTGACTATTCTACAAATTATTATAAAAGTGAAAAATACTTCCCTAAGTATTCAGTTTATACGAATTAATGAATTTAACTAAATGTAGAAATTTTTTCGATGAATGTAAGTAACAGCAAACCAGGACAAAATACATATGTAATAAATGTAAATAGTATATGTGTTATATGAAAGAATAAGAGAAATTGGCTTTTAAAACGTAAACTTTATAAATTACACCAAAAGTCATTTTATACTGTATAATTTGGCTGAGAAATTTTACACTATATAAATACTATAATTCGCATGAAATATTTTTAACATTGATATTTGCAACTAAAAGTATTATAATTTTTGAAAAGCGGTTTAAAAATTACAAATAATAAAAGTAAAGCCTATACATAATTTGTTAATAAAATTAAGTAAATAAAAGAAAACTTAATTTCGATTAAATTTAATATCACTCGGAGTTTCAGTTTCGCACTGGATTAAACGATTTTTTGTGCCGCATACGTCTGTTACGCCATCAGTTGTGTTTGGCGCGTTTGCCAAACATGTAACCTTTCCATCGCTCTGCCGTTTCCATTAAAATGGGATCACTGTCGATTGTAGACAATAACAGTAATTGACTTACATGCGTTGCATGGTAATCGTCTCGGGCCAAGTTTGGTGCAGTTCCTATTAAAATTTTTAGCAAATCGGCATAGACTTTAGCGGTAGATTTTTTTATTTATTTAAATATTGGAAAACTACCTAAACTTAAATGCCGCAAATCATAACTGGTGCCAGAGCCAGTATCGTAAAGCAGTAACATTTTCTTTAATGACAACATCCCTTGATTGAAAAGCTGACCAGCTTCACGTCCAATGCTTGATGGTGCTGTCATATTTAGATCATATAATCCCAATAGGGAATAAATGAAACCATTTAGTACAAATGAAGGAGGGGTTGTTGGATATTCCTCGTACCTATTTAATATAAAATATAATAATACACATAAATATTTTATATTTAGCGACAGAATTTTGACAAATAAAAAAATTTTCCATTTAGCACTCCTCATCACTAATATGTTCTTTTTACTTGCCAATAATACTTGTCCATAAATTGCGCTAGTACTCCGCCTTCATTTGAGTAAACTCTGAAAGGTTTGAGTCCTAATGCCGCTGATTTTAAATACCGCTTATCACCACCGGAATGATAGTATGCTCTGGCTAACACAGAAATCGCATGCCCTTGGCCCATAGCTGAAAGCCAGCCAGCTCGAAGTTCGGGAAAACCGTTTAAGCTACGTTTTACCGGATTCGGCCAACCACCGCTTTTTACATCCTGATTATGTATAAACCATTCTGCAGCATCGTAAAAATGTGCCATATGATCGTATGTTGAAAGCGTAATATTGTCGAAGAAACCAACGCCGAGAAACGCAAACGACGTTACACGCAAATCATTGCGGCGTATCTTAGATTGTAGTTTCTTTTCAATGCCGTTTATTAAACCTTTCTGTACGTCGATTGAGAGATCTCGCGTTATATGACGCCATCTATTTATAGCACTAGTACCCATGCCATAGTATATGTTATGCTCCTGAGTACTTAGTCGCAAATCGGCGGGTATGTAGTGCAATGTGTAATTTTGTTTAGTTTCACGAGATTGCAGAGTAACCATAAGACTACTACTATTAGTGACCAATAACAGATCAACGCTTAGTACTAGTTCAAATGTTTCATTAACATTCATGTTCACTGCGCTGTCATAGCCAATTGCTGTTTCGTATTGAATTACAGATGTGTTAAATTTTGGATGCCAAATGCGTGAAATATTGCTGGATTTTGGTGTATGCCACACTCCCTTATAAGTATCGGCATCTTCAAGCACCTTGGAATATGTTATAGTAATATTCATAAAAATTTACATACATATATGCACATACGTATATAAAGGATAAAATACCTTAATTTTTGGTGGCGGTTCAGCTAAATGTTTACTATAATGGGCCAAAGCGAACTGTGCAATTTGAGTAGGATAAAAGTATCCACTTTTCTCCCACTGCGTACTTATTGGCACACCTTCGACTGCACTTATGCATTTGACACGATCTCGTACCTATAAACATAAATGAATATATATTCGAAATAAATACGACACAATTAAAATAATACATTTTATTGATAAACTTACCTCCACATTGTAGTTTTCAAAGTAAGCGAAGCGTCCACGAGTATCGTACTTCCCTTTGGGCACATTTACTTTTGCGTTACTATGTGACCATGCAAATCGGGGTACCACACTATCACCTCTGTTGTTGCTATTATCATTTAGACTACTGCTTGTGGTTGATACCATTGCACCATTTATGTCAAAATAGTTCCGTAAAAATGAAAATGGCACGTATACTTCATGGTTTTCTGTGCTCTGCTTGCACGGTATCGAATACTCTTGATTAATCCAGCATTCAATATTCTGAAGAGGGGCGGAAATAGAGTTTAACCCATCGCCTATTATGTTTGAATCATAACCGTCGCGAATACTTAGTCGGCGATCCCAACTGTGTACCAAATTATGAGGGAATAAGAATTCCGGAAAAAAATAATATAATACTACGCCGGTAAGTACTACAAATGCGATGAGTGCGAATAGGAAACTCTTTAAGTTTAATCGCATTATGATGAGGAAAATTAGTGGTTCACGCTGAAAATATTTAAATTAAATTACTAATTTAAAAAATTTTAATAACAGTTGTGGATATACCAGCAACCATATAAGCAACAATAAGAACTCAAATACAACAATAAAAATACAGTATGACAGCCTGTCCGTGCCGTTATTTCGGTGATATAACCCTGTTTGGAACTGTACGTTAACTTTTTACAACAACCTAACAACAGTGTTGCTCCGCATCCTCTCGAGTGGAGCTGGCATTGAGTCAAACCCCGGCCTGAAGTCATTTTCTGCTGCATCTGCGGCAGAAGGCTCTATCCCATCTCCAAAGGAAAGAAGTGGACCACAAGCTATGTTATCTGTATCAGGTGTGCACCTCGCGCCAACCATTGACAACCATGACTTCCATTCTAATTAGTATATTAGTTATAGCTACCCGGTCAGGCGATGTCGAGCTCCAAATATTTAATGTATACATTTTTCCTGTTACATGTTATCTTTGGAATATCACCCGAAAATAGGTGCGCTACTACAGAGTAAAAACCGTTTGGTGCTTTTCCTCGACCGACAAAGCCATCCATTTGTTAACAGATGGCTGAGCAAAATGTTAAGAGACTGCATTGGGCCAGATGGAATAAACATGCTAAAACACCTACGCTGAACAGGAGTAAGTTTCTTAACCAAGGTCCTCGACTTGACGCTGATCAATTTTCAAATACCCGATGAGTGGAAAACCCACTACCGAAACCTGAGAAACACAAAGGGAAGTCTTAACTCCTGATAACTTTTCTTTCGCAGTCGTCTGCTTAATGCGGAGACGACTCCTAGGAACATCAAGAGGTTTTTCCTTGACTACGTCGACGACATTGGACAGTACGCCGATCTGACTTCAGACGCAACTCACTTCAGACACGTGCTGACTGCCATTTAAAGTGGAGCCACCGACTCCTCTCAGAAGATAGTTCACTTGAAATCAAACCATTACCCATTGCATACGACGAGCTCGTGTTGCCGCGAGAACCCAGAGAGATCCTTACGCAATTTCATTCTGGATAGTGTTACAGATTAAATTCCTACTTTCCAGAATCGTCCTCGACATATGAAGTATATGTCTTTGCATGCCCAGCAAAGCCTACTCACTTAATACCAATCTTCACATGAACCGACCCAGTCGAAACAGCATGTTGAATGTTACATGTCCTCGATGACAACCAACATGAACCTTACCACCCAAGTGAGGATAACATAACCGTTACAACAACAATAAATTGGACAACATTATTTTGATTTAGTTTGGTATGGACGTTTCAATATTTTTGAATATCTTATAGTTAATTTCTTAAGGCTTACCTGATTGAAGGTCGCTGCTGCGGTAGCGCCTTTTGCTGAGATTCCAACTTTTGTGTGATTTTTAAACATTGGATTCTATGCCGCACTTTGCGACTACTTTTATAATCCTGTGGTTTACACTCGATTAATATCTTTCACAAGAATAACCATTCTTAATTTTCACTATTAATATATACATATATACATATTTATTTTGCGTTCAAGTCCCCAAGAAATTTTTGTGATTGATTTTGTCCCAGAATTTCTAACTAATGTACAGGACATAATCTTTCGATTGTATACCAAGAAGTCTCCGTATTCTTTTCTTTTATTGGCTTCTTAATCAAATTTGTATTGAACTATTTACGAGTTTTGATGTTTTGATATTTATTTCTTTATTAGTTTCTCACTTTATTCCATATGCTTTTGACAGGTAGTTTTTCATAAACTTATACATCATAGGATTGCCAACGCTCTAAATCAATTTCCTTTTACGCAGAGAACGTATATATACGTTATATTTCTCTCGTAGGAATAATGATGATAATGAACAAAATAATATCGACGATAAATTGTCTGAATTAACAAGACAGTCATATTCGTAGTTCCCAGAAAGTTAAGAGTTACGAAATTTTTTTAACTATCCGGATTATGCAGCTGACACAGTTCTACAGCAGGCGAAATCGACTGCGGCCACTACGACTGCAATGAGCACCACCAAAGCTGCCCCAGCAGACAAGCTGCTCTGACGAGTCGCATCGGACTGATCCGAGAGTGCTCGCAAAAACAGAGAAATAGGAAAAGGAGGCCAATTACCCCATATACCATCAGCCGGCAGTCCCGGAGGGCATGAAAACCTCGGGCATGAGCGGTACCAGACGATGAGACGTTCCGTCTAAACTACAGGTTAAGCTCGGTAGACACAAGGCCATATAAGCTAAGATGACCACTGAGAGCGGAGCAGCAGAAAAAATGCTGATGAGCATGCCTCTCACTGTTGAGATCGTGAAAGTCCCTGACGTGAAGACAGGCCTACAAGAAGGGTTGATAACCTCTACGCAGAAGCTTCTGGGGGGTATAAAGGACTTGCTGGATGGCAGCGCGGAACACGGGGAGGATGAAAACCAGTTCCTCATGGAACCGATCCTGTAGTGGCCTGGTGAACTGAACCTGCGTGTCAAAGTTTCTGACACAGAACCTAGTGTCTGTGCAAGCCAAGGACAACGAAGAAGTGGACTTTGTCTGGCTGCAGCTTATATTCCGGGAAATGCATCCACAGCTGTGGACAGCCTGGTGAACTACTGCAGGCTACTCAAGCTGCCCCTGATCCTGGGATGTGATGCAAATGTCCAACAATTGGAATGGGGATATACGGATTGCAACACACGATGTGAGTATCTCTTATGTATATATGGAGGTGCTTGACATCACATTAAGCAACGAGCTAATGTACGGAATAATCTTAAAATGAAAGGTGTTATCAGAGCCCTCCATATCGGATCATATAATAAGGTTCGCACTAGGAGAGAAGCAACTCTCCCCTAAACGTATTCCCCCGTAACTCAAACAATTGAGCTATGGCTTCGTTCGAGAAATTTAAGTTTCCGGAGGCGAACGGTGTCTTTTCAGCACTTTTACAACAGGGAGAGTACGTTCTACTGACACATCTTGTTCGGCTGATGAGAGATAGTCTTGCAATGGCGTATATCCCTAGACCTTGGAGGACCGGGAAAGTGATATTTACCCAAGGTAGTAAGGAACGACTATTCACTGGTAAAATCCTTCAAGCCAATTAGACTAACTTCCGTTGTCTGTTTATAAATGTTTTTGATACTCTTGCAATATTTTTTACAGAGTATAGAGAGTATATGTGGTGGTTGTTTGTATCACTTAAAACTAATCGACATATATGTATATGGAGTTCTATATATGTATATATAAATGATCCGGATGATAAGTTGAATTCCAAGTGACTGTCTGTCTGTCCCGTACAAGCGCAAACTTGCGTAAAAATTGGGATACCTTAATTAAAATTAATACACGTGCCTCTTTGCCAAAAAAATAAGTGAGGGCATAGATGGTTGTAATCGGTCCACTGCTACGCCCCAAAAGGTCATTAATCGAAAAGCTATAAAATGCTTTAACCAAGCACTAAATTAAGATATAAGACTGTAATTTGGTGCAGGCGTCATCTGGGAGCTAAAAAAGGGGAGTGGCCTCACCTTCTGATAGGTTTAATATACGTATAACCTTAACATCTAAAGCTACAATAATAAAATGTAGTCCTTTCTGCGAGATATGTTATTAAAATTCGGACATATGTAAGTATGTACATATGTATATTGGCCAATGTGGGAGTTATTTTGATGACATACCTGAAATGCAGCATTTACGCAAAGTTTTGCTCCCATGTTTTCATTCCTATAAAAATATTAATGTCAAGGAGGATAATGTATAAAATTTAATTCCAAAATGTTAAGGGGGGATCAGTTGCATCAACAGTAAAATCTTGATACCAATAAAAAAAACTTGTATATATAGTAAATGCTTATGTATATACGATAAACCTATATAGTATATTAAGTTTCATTTAAGAATTATTATGCATAAATTAAAAATCTAAAATATATTATTATTTCTTAGAGAATATATCTAAGCAAAACATGTTAGAATGACATATGCAATTCGCTGATGTGATTCAATACATTTCAATGAATGGATTCACAGGTGCGACTGTATGTTTAGTGTTTCCTGTTATTGGTTTACACACAAAAAATATAATAATGCAGCTTATATATATGTACATCATTTGTGTTTTTTATAAATAATTTATTGAAATTATTAAATTTAAGATAATTAAAATTTTTTTAAAGCATAAATATGTATATTAAACGATTCTAACCACATGTTATGTTAAAATTAAATTAAATTTAGATTTGTGGCATTTCAATAAAATAAAATAATAATAACTGCATATTTCTAGGTAAATTTTCACACGACACTTAGCTGCTTTCAAATCGCAACTCTACATTTTAAGCTAATTATCTTTTGTATTTATTGGTACATAAGATGACTATTACAAAAACTACTGTTTATACGCACCCACACACATTTGATGTATAGATTGCAATGCGTTTTTATTTTAATATTTATTATGCTGTGCCAGCAATTGCATGTCCGTAAGATATTTGATAATATGCACCTTCGCTTCGGCCTTTTGTCGAACACCCAAAGTGTTAAGCATGTCGGTGACAACCATCCCAAACGATTGATCCTCAGCGCTAACCGCTTGCGACATCGAATTTTGGAAAATTTTAATCGTATTTAACATATTATCGTGATTATCATCTTCGGCACGTTCGCGCTTCAGAGGCGGTTCATAAAAGTATGGTTTCTGATCTTTACCAGTTGTGGCCAATTGCGTGTCGCCTGTAACTGCAATTTCTAAACGTGAACTTAAGTGTATAGTGTGATATAAAACAATATTCCAATTCAAAATACAATATTACTTTTAAGCAACTAAAGGATTATTTTGGTTAAAAGTAAGCCATGGCCACTTCTTATTATAAAATTAATTAGAAATAAAAAATTAACGCATTTATACAAGTAAATAAGATCAACTTACCATGCGGATGTGCGATTGCCTGTGCCGAAGTTGTAGCACTACTGTTAAAGGGTTGTGCAAATATATCAACAACAGCTTGTTGCTGCGGTTGCTGTTGCTGCTGATTCGGATCAACTTGAGCTACTTGATTTGTATTCTGTTGTACAGTATTACATTTACCCAAAAGAGATTCACGATATTGTCTACAAAATAAAGGATAATTGAAATTATTTTGGGTAAAATTTAGAATAGCATCCCCGGATTTCGGGGATAAAATGGGTATCAGTGGAAAGGTGACTTTTCCGCGCCGCGCTCCAAAAAAAAATAACCATGGCAACCCTTTTCTTATTGTGCAAATGCAGAGATATGTAACTAAAATAAAATAATTAAAATAAAGCTTTATTTACAACAAATATTAAAAAAATTAATATACAGAAACGTTATAGTGAAGTGTTAGTAAGTGAAAAGTGCATAATATAAGTGAAAAAGTTTTTCACAATATACAAATTACCAATGTAAAAGTTATAAATTTTTCAACTTTAAATGCAAATATCTTTAAAACTATAAGTCAGCGGCAACTATATATACATATTTTTGTGATCTGGAGAACGTCACCTTTCCAGTGATACCCATTTTATTCCCGAAATCCGGGGATGCTATTCTAAATCCCGGCCATTATTTTTACTATTAAAAATTAAAAAATAACATTTACCTTATGGAATCCACTAGAAATTGCATTTGTTTGAAATAACGCCAACGAGATTCCTGGCACAATTTCATTTCACGTGCAAATTTGTCCCGCAAACTCTTCCAACGTTTCGTACATTTTTGTTCTTAAAGAAAATAAACACATATTGTATAAATTCCTCATATGAATATGGACATGTCATTAATTGCAAGATAATAGTTTTATAAGTAACACCATTAGAATGACTGACTTTTGATTTGCTCGATGAAATAGTGCTATGTAAACAAAGGGGTATGTAAAAATGTTACAAATGGAGAATATGGCGCCGCTGCGAAATGGAAAACAGCGACTGAACGAGAGAACATTAAAAGCAGCGCGAATTGAATCCGACAGCCAAGGAAATTGAGTGAAATCGACACGAGATAAGGCAAAACGTTGGGAATACAAAGAATGTACACAAAATTGTTGCTGCCACTGTCTGGCTTTGCAGTGCTGCTGCTTTGTAGCTTGCGACCCTCTGCATTGCCTTATTGACGTTGGCAAGCGTCGCTACACAAATGCTGCACTGTGCGTACTATCGCAACATATTAGACATTATATAGCTAACTCCTTCACACAAAGGCTGTTGTATTAAAAAACGCGTCACACTCGAAGCTACAAAGTACAGCAAACGCAAGCAGTCAGCAACGACGACATCGACATCTTCGAAATGGTTGAAAACCGCCAACGTTAACGAAAGTCGAGGGGCGATGGAAACCAAATACACGATAGCAACGAAAACGAGTCTGCTGCAGTTGTCTCCGCCCGCGTCTCTGTCGTTAATAACTGACAAAAAAAAATATGTTCAAAGTAAAAAAGGCTCAGTGCCCGTTGGCCACCCAGCTCATACAGAGAATTGGCTCATATGCGATATGTTGTTCTATTTTAATTTTAATACTGCACCGTTAATATATTGTAATGCAACACGGTGAAATATTAAATAGGTTTTGCTACAAGGTTCTTCGTTGCTTGGTTTTTATACAATTACGTTTGGAAAAAAACTCTATCAGCTGAGAATACAAACTAATGGTAATTTATATTTTCGTCGGTTTTAATTTCCTTGTAATAGTATTTTTTATATTTATGATTTCGAGGTTGACCAATATGATAGATCATTAGATATATATACACATGTGTAATGTAGGTTTGTAGATATATAAAATGTACCTAAATGTTCCATATCTGCAAGCTACAATGGAACATACTTACACATACAACTGTTATTGGACTGGAAAAATCTTACCAGGCACTCCAAGCGATTCAGCGATTTGCTTCCATGTTTGCGCCTTCCTTACAAAGTGTTTGTAATTGTAGTGGGAACGGTCGTATATGACCGGATTCATTTTGACCGCTTCGATGAGATTCAGATCAAATTGTTGTTCCAAATTGGTATCCAATTTATCCATTTCTTCTATGTTAATTATCGTTCAAATTAATAACTTTCGAGTTTATCACTTAATTAAACCAGCACGTTTATTTTTCTGCCTCTGCCCACCGAGACGTCCACTGAACTTCGTCAACGAATTTTTCTCTTGGATTTCGTACAAAGATCTCTAAAATAATCGCAGTCAACAGTCGCTGCATGCAGTGAAATTTTTTCCAATTGAAGCAGAGCTACTTTTTTTATTCTAGCTGGTAGACATTTGCTATTTCTGTAACCATATGACACTCCAAACTGCGAAGCTACGCCAATGCGAAGCAAACGACTTCCAACGACGACTGCGGACAGAGGTAGACGATGCCGATGACGATGGCCGAAAAGGCAGCGAAAACTTCAGCCTAGCAATCCGTCGCAGCGCTGTCGTGGTGATGCCATATAATCGATTTCAACCAAGAATATCCATTCACTGGCACATACACTGTGTGTATATATATTTATATAGCAATATTCTACAAATCTAATAAAATAGCTGACAAGCTAATAAAATCATTAAATTTTTTTTAATATAATGTCAATATCCCGAATTCTTGCCACATCAATACTTCGATAACATTAATCTACATTTTTTTCATGGTTGGTAACGCAACATTTGAGTTGTAATTTTTTTCTCTAGTTTTGTTTTTTGTATTGGATTTTATTTAGAAAGTTTTGTTATTCTCTAGTTTCTTAAGTGAAAACGATGATTTATGTATTTAAAGCTTGAAACTTATTAAAAATTTGTAAATACAGTAAGTGCTTCATTTCAAACTAAAAAACGACTTTGAAGATGAGTTCTAAACAGTTCTGTAACATCTTTTTCTTATAAATTAATAAATAAACTTTGATTCAACTGTTGGGAAATTTAGGGATAAAATACTAATTTTCATATAATAAATAAATTAATATATGCTCATATACATATGTCTGTATTCATTTGTATTTTATATCTCCGAATTTCAGGTTATCTGCGACAAAGTCGAGTTTATAATGAACGAAGAAATTCTTTAAATAAGAAAAAGATTATAATCAAAGTTCAGAATTTTATACTCAAATGCAAATGCCTGCGTCAGAAAGTAAAGGAAGAGTATAGAAATTTGTAATGTTATATCAAAAAAATAACAACTCATGTTGAATATTTACTTAAGTATTTGTGCATATATTAAAGATACAAAGCACATACGTTTTTGTAAAAGTAAATTTTGCTTTAACAACACATACATATGTACATACATAAAAACGGAAACATTATAACGGCATTTAGGTTTGGAACTTGTAAAATGGATGGTGTGAAAAAAATTCTACTTATTAGCGGAAAAAGAAAGTCGGGAAAAGATTACATTTCGAGTACATTGCAAAATATCCTTGGCGACAGATGTCAAATAGTACACATTTCAGAGCCTATAAAAGAGGAATGGGCAAAACGTCTTAATCTGAACTTAAGTGAGTTGCTGAGCGACGGTCCGTATAAGGAAAAGTATCGTAAAGATATGATAGAGTGGAGCGATTCCGTGCGTATGACGGATTTTGGGTACTTCTGTCGATCTGCAATGCTCCATGCGCAAGCCGAATTTGTAATTGTTAGCGACGTAAGACGAAAGACAGATATTAAATACTTCCACGAAAATTACGGTTCGCTTGTGCTTACAATACGGATTAATACGAAAGACACAGTACGCGTTGAGCGAGGTTGGGTTTTCACCAATGGTGTCGACGATGTGCCCTCCGAATGCGATTTGGACGACTATAATCAATGGGACGTGGTGTTGCAGAATAATTGTATGTCGGACGGAGCATCATGCATTGAAATATTAAAGGATAAACTTAAAGTTTAAACAAAAAATGCTATACAAGGTGATGTATTATACTTATACATATGTACACCTATATTTTTATAAAAGCAGATGTAGGAATCCAAATATGTATATCCTGTTAAAGTTTTAGATTGGCTGCGTATTAAGATTGTACATAAGTATATCAGATGTTTATTATAGAAGTATAAAGTATTTGTTAATAAACTATTTTTTAATTTTGTATGCAAACTTCGAAGTAAGTTAATAAAAAACAACAGAAGAAAATACACAAGTTATAATTTTATTTCATAAATACGTCGAAATTCCTTGCTTGCATCGTCACTTAAATTTAACAATAATAATTATGAAACTCTTTAATTTCTCTCAATAGTTTCTTCCAACGTTTACAAAGTGAAATGGCGTATCACAATTCAAATGTATTGTCTTTAAATATAAAAGCGGATCACAGCAATTAAAACCAGAATACTCGAATTAGATTTATCTACGGTTACACCATATTAGTATTTCTATAATGAGTAGTAGTTAATATATAAACTATTTTTTTATTTTCATAAGGTATCAAATAATTTAAAATTGTAACTGAAAAAAATAATTTCTCTTCTAAAAGTAACATTAAAAATACTCTCATACCATTTACGCTGTATTTCATGCATACACCATTTTTACATTCGGAAGAGATTTTTTATCAAGTAAATCACAAAAAACCCTATTTAAATAATTTATATCTATTTAACTTATTTATATATTATCTCGAGATTTATTGGTCGTATTTAATAATAGCGTTTGATAAAATACAATATTATATATGTATATACTATATATAGCATATTTTATATATATAATAAATTTAATATCTGCATTATGCAAGGCCTTACTCTATACGTATACGGTTTCTGCGACGTAGCCTGAGAAGCTCTTTAACCACTTGACGAGATATTAAAACCATAGCCAATATATCGGCACAAATGAGCATGTTGAACACATTCTCCCAACCGCTTTGTGACACTAAACCGGCAATGAAGGGACCCACAGCAGCTCCTAAGAAATTGTTTTTTAATTTATAATAAATAAAACTATTTGTAATCTATAAAAATTTATTCAAACCAATTGATCCGGTGCCATCGATAATTGCGGTTACTGTAGCTAAGGCCTTGGAATTATGCGACAACGATTGATGTTGCCCCAGTTCGGCACTTACAAATGTCGTAATCAAAGCATATGGTCCATTTACCATAAAACCAGCTAGTAAAAGTAATATGATATTGATGACTAACGATAAGCCCCCAAAGTGCACATACATAAATAGCTAAATTAATTCAATTCAGAAAGGTCAACTCATTACACATTTTTATAATTATTGAATTAGATGTTTACCAATGGCGCTGAACAAATTAACAAAACAAAGCAAGTCGTGGCTGGCATACCCGAATAGTCAGATACTGTTCCTGCTGCAATAGCCCCAAATATTCCGCCAATATCGAAGAGTGTGGAAAGGTCAGCTGCAACACTGGGACTTAAGGTAGCTGTAAAAGTACATACACGACAATATATGTATATAAACAACAAAATAATTTTATAAATATAACGGCACAACTTACTGGAAGACTGTATGTATAATGGAAGCCAATAGAGGAACGTATAACTGACAAGTTTGGCAAAGAATAAACACAAGGAGAACTCCACAACGCCGGGAATCAATAGAGCTTGAAGAATGCCAACTGCATTGCGTTCAGTTTGTGCAACTGCTGGTGATCTGCTACGAGGTAATATCGGAGTACGCTCAGATGCACGATGGTTTATTTCCTATAGGTCAGACAAATAAAGACAAGTCAGTCCACAAAAGAATGGAAATAGTGACACAACATGTTTTGATAGAAAGCGCATTTAAAAGAATCCACCGTTAGCAAATCAGATAACTTTGTAAGTTATTCACACAAAATTAGCAGAATGAAATTATGTAAATATAAAACCATTACTACATACATACACTTACAGTATAATCATCTGAATAGCCATGAATGCCACGGTTCTGTGAAAAAAGAAAAAAACATATCTTTAACTTGGAATAATTTGAAAAAATTTTTCATCTTAAGTTCAAATAGCTACAAAAATATGTATTTGTATCTTTAACATACGCTATTAAATTTGCTTTACATTTTAAGATTATATATGTATATTCAAACTTACCGCTTCAAAACTGGCTGCATTTGATATCCGTTCGTCATCATCGTAAGCATTGCTATGATTCACTGCCAAATGCGTTCGTGTTGAAGGCAAACCAACGATTTCTGGATCATCGACAATAAATAAAAACATTACGAAGCCCAAGGCCGCCATAATGGCGCCAGGCACAGCGAATGATAACATCCAATTACTTTCAACAAAATGTGCAGCTATCAAAGTACCGAGGATGTTACCAACTGATGTGTGGCTATTCCAAATACCGAATATAAGGCCCCGTTTCGACCTACCAAACCAACGTGCCATCAATGTCACTACGCCTGGCCAACCGGTTGTTTGAACTATGCCACCCAATACCTGAACAAGAACAAAATACCACATATTATGTATATTCCACGATTTGGCTGCACCAAAAAGGAGAGTGAATAGTCCAGAAAATAGCATGCCCAAACTTAGATAATAACGGAGAGATACACGTTCTGCAACTATGCCAGAAAGAAACATCGATATGGCATAGGTGACAAGAAATGCCGAGTCTAATGTGCCAAACAATGTGGATGCATCAGGAACATCTAAAATAAACAAGGTTTTATAACAAATCCAAATATCTATATAGATTTAGTAAACCACTAAACGTTTAATACTCACCAAAAGGTGGGTAGCCGCAGTCATTATCTGTAGTATTGCTTGGATTTGTGCAGTTTTCATGTAAAACTGATTTTACCACGGATATTGGTTTTCTGGACATATGATAAGCAGCATATGCCAAATAAGTCAGAATGATGGTTGATACCTTAAAGCTTTAGATAAATACGTTTTTTTTTTTTTATATTTTATTTGATAAATATATATTCATACTAAGGAGTAATTTCAGTGACTCACATAAAATCTTTACGCAATTGTAAGCGTGGACAGCACGCCAAACTTAGCTTTTGTACCGCCCAGACACCCAGCGGAATATCGTACATATTGCTATTTTTACCGTATCGATGTTGGAGCATAAAAATTATTTGTTTCAATATTTCCCGCCTTATCTGTAGAAATAGATTTGATTTTAATAAATAAATAAAAGATATCTTCTAAATTAAGTGACCGCATATTTAAATATTCAACATACATATGTATATACATAACATTAATTGTGTACCTTATCACACATCGGTACACAAACCTACAACGGAAATATGGGAAGGAAACAATAAAAATTTGATATTAATAGAATAATATAACTGATAAACACTAAGGCAAGTCTAGTATAAGCATGTATTTACAGAACAATGTAGATAATAAACTAATTAATTTGAAGTTATAGCTATTAAAGAAGCTATTAAAGAGCTCGGCGTATGCAATGAATATAATGATTGTTTCACATTTGCCTTGTGTGGATCACAATTTAATATTCTTTTCGAACCACTTTGTACAAAAATGTTCCTAAATAATTCTCACAATATTCCAAAATACCAACATATGCTGCGTTGGCAGATAATTATTTATAAAAACAAAGGTTTGTGTACATTTTATCATGTGAGATAAGTACATATGTATCTATTACTTCATTCGTCCTATGTTAACAAGTAATATTTTCCTACCAGTTCCACTATTCACAATTTCTCTTTAGTAAATCGAATTCAATAATAATTTTATTGAACAGAAGATAGAAATCAAGTATCCATCTCTGATCTCAGTCAATATATAAAACAAAGAATTAAAATAAAAGAATATTCACTTCTACCCATTTACTAATGACAGCTTTGATGACAACAATATTTGTTAGCTTAGAAAAAACATTCAAGTTGATACAAAATAATCGCATTGCCAATTCTACACAAAAGTCGATAGTCTAAAACAAAAATGTATCGCCAATAATCATGCGCAGCATCGTCTCAACTCTACCTGATTTTTAAATTAATTACACTGGTCACATTTACAGGTAAATTTTATATATGTATTTAATAATTCGTAATTCATATTCAGGTGTAATAAATTTATACATCTGGTAGAGTTAAAACGATGCTGCCCACACCGATTCTGTGGCATCTCTGCTACAGCGCTGCGCATCAGACAGCCGAAGTCGAGGTTTTCGTCGACTTTTCGGCCATCGTCAATGGCATCGGCTATCTCTGTCCGCAGTAGTTTTTCATGTCGCTTGCGGCGCTTCGCAGTTCGGAATTTCAAGTGATTATACAAACATCTACAAAAGAAATTTCTCTGCTTTAATAGAAAAAGAAACAACAAACAAATATATGACGGTTAGCAGCCACCGTCGACTTTGATAGAAAATAAAAATATATATTTTTCTGCAGAATCCAAGTGTGTAAATCATTGGCAGAATTCGGTGGGCGTCTCGGTAGACAGCAGCAGAAAAATAAACGTGCAAGAGTAATTTAGCGGTAACTAAAATTGAAAACAAATATTCCCTGAAAATGGAAAAATTGGATGCTAACTTGGAGACTCAATTCGATCTTAATCTTATTGAGGCAGTAAAGCAAAATCCTGTTATATACGACCGGTCACATTACAATTACAAACACTTTGTAAGGAAGGCCCAAACTTGGAAGCAGATTGCAGAACTACTTGGAGTACCTGGTAGGTATTTATGTACTATCTATGAACGTATGTGGTGATATATTGTATCAGGGGGAAAAAAATCTATTGAGCGTTAGATTTGCAAGTCGAAAATGTAAAATAAAAAATTTCAAGATTTGTATACAAAAATTATTTTCACAATATACATATCTAAGTTCAGTCAGAAGAAGGCGCCGTCACTAACAAACATCATACATACATATGTATGTATGCACGAATGTGGCATTTTGTATGTGACTAGAAATGGCTGCTGCTAATGTTCGATTTACGGCGAAACAGACGAAGCTACCGCGTTTCTCCTACGTGCGAATGCCGCTGTTGACTACTGCTTGCGTTGCTGTACTTTGTTGCCGAGTGCGTCTGCTGACTTCTTGCGCTGCGGGTTGTACGAAAGTTTTAGACAACGTATAAACATCTTTGAGAGTGAATGAAACAGCTATAAGAACAAAGTATTTATATATGCGAGTTTTGTAAGTTAATGCAGTGCAGTCAGAGAACTTATGCTTTAAGTTCTCCGGTGCAGTCGTCTGTGGGGGGAAACTGCAAAGCAGAACTGCACTGTCACTAGTCTACTCAATTTACAGTCTGCGGCGACGTCTTTATCAACAGCTTATCAAGTACATGCAGATTTTTAACAAGTGGCAATTTTTTTATTCCATTTCGTTTCCGGTTCTTGGTTTCCCTCTTTTACCGCTTCATTGATAATTTTTCTACACTGTTTTATTTTAGTTTTTTTAATTTTTTTTTCAATACCTTGTTCAGAGTAGACATTATTTTGAGAAGTTTCATAAAGAAAATTTATATGACCCTGTATTAATATTTTTTTTTTGCTAAAGGAGTGTGGCAGTTAATATACATACGTACATTTGTATGTATGTGCAGCCAAACGAATAATTTTGGAACAAAAAACACATTATTACTTCAATAAATAAATTATTTTCAGAACAAAAATGTACGAAACGTTGGAAAAGTTTGCGTGATAAATTCGCACGTGAGATGAAATTGTGTCAGGAATCTCGCTGGCGTTACTTTAAACAAATGCAATTCCTTGTGGATTCCATAAGGTACTTTGTTGCTCATTTTCATATACCTATGTATATTTATAAATCTAATAATTCCGTTATCTACTCCATATACTAAATAAACTGGCAGACAATATCGAGAATCTCTCTTAGGCAAATGTAATAATGTACAACAGACCAACAATCAGGTTGCACAAGTTGATCCAAATCAACAGCAACAGCAGCAAACACAACAACAAGCTGTAGTGGATGTATTTGCACAACCGTTTAATGGCACCGCCACAACATCAACGCAGGCTCTAGCACATCCGCATGGTATGTATCAAACAATTTACAATTTGTAAAATTTGTCCACATAAGTTCAACATAATACTATACACCTAGGTTCACGTTTAGAAATTACAGTTACAGGCGACACACAGTTAACCGCCGCCGCCAAGGACCCAAAACCGTATTTTTATGAACCAGCACTAAAACGAGAACGTACCGAGGAGGACAATCACGACAATATGCTAAATACTATTAAAATATTTCAAAATTCAATGACTCAAGCAGTTAGCGCTGAGGATCAGTCGTTTGGTATGGTAGTGACCGATATGCTGAACACTTTAGGGGTACGACAGAAGGCCGAGGCAAAAGTACACATTATCAAATACCTTACAGATATGCAGCTCTTGGCACAACATAATAAATATTAGTCAAGGCATATCTTGCCATTTAAAATCCTGAAGTTTGGTGTGTAGTGCAGCGTTTTTAAACTACTATTAAATCGTGTAAACTACATTCCCACGAATTGCTGACTGCGATACAAGTTTTAATGTGGACTTTGAAAAATAGCAACTTACCAAATAACAAAGATACATATGAATTTTGTTCAGGGCTGACAAATGAAAGGCGGAAAACTAAGTTTTGCACTCAAAGAATAATTAAATATAAGAATCTGAAAAAATTTGCATTGTAAAAAATGCGCTTTATTATTTATAGTGATAGCCTTAAGTTAATTGAGATACGATCTTTTAAGTATATGCTTCTAAAGAATTTAAATTTATGTATCATATATGTATATTGCGTTTAAATTATCTGCCATTATACGGTAATGGTATAAATTTACACTAGATTTAGTTGTAAAAATGAAATGGATTAAACGTTATTTTAATAAATTAGCAACAAGCCAAATTTTTCAAAAAAGTTTATATGTTAAAATTGCATTGTCTCAGACTTTGTTTTTGAAAGAATGCCGTTTTCTTAGGCGGGCAACGGTGGGAATATGGCTTGTTTAATGGAAACGGCACAATTTATTTTCAACTACATATGAACGTATATTACCATATGTTGGTGTATTGTACAATGTTTACATAGTTTACATTCCGCTCTAGTATGCTGGTCGGTTGATTATTCTTCCAAACTTTTTACACAGCCCGTTAACAGTGGCATCATTTTTAGTTGAGTTACTATATATCTGAAAATCTTTAAAAAGTTACAGATGTTGTATAGGCACTAATCATTTTACCACAGCCAACTTATTTTTGAAAATAATATGCAAAAGGTTGTGGCAAGTTGATTGGTGGTGGCGCGGATTTTATCCCCGGTGGATCACTCGAAATTAACATGATAAGCCATTGCTTTGTTATTCAGTAGAAATATTAATTAATCGGAATATTTCGTTGCTGTAGTTTTTATTGATAAGTTCGTGTGGTTCCAGACTTAAATATTTTGGTCACCCTTGATTTATATACAATGATAAACAAGAGTATGTTTATTAGGAGAGTACTAATAAATTTTAATATCTTTCCAATTTGTATAACTAATACGATTGAATAACAAATATTAAACTAAAATTTTTTCAATTTACTTAGTTGATTGTTCCGTCTGAGACCCTGCTTCCGAAGACGTCGCCAATATTGCTTTGTTTCTGGGTCCATTTGCTCTATAGGTATTATACGATCAACATTTATAGACCACAACCAGTCAGGATATTCCGAATCTGCTTTCAGCTAATAGCAACAGTCAACAAATATTTATACTAAAATATTGTTGGTACATACCTTAATATCCTCACCGGTTTTTAAGATGTTGCTTCCACAAACATAACTGACTAGTTTATTAGCATCGGTCTCAACTGGGATTTCTTTTTTTTCTATTACTGGACCAAGCTTTCCTAGTTTCTTCTTTTTCCCTCCAATCGCAGCTGAAATATGGTATTACTTAATATGAAACAGGACAACATCAGTCAGATATTACCTACCAGGCGCTGGCTTCGCATACGATCTCCATAATGATTGTGTTATCAAATTTTGCCGTAAAGCGTATATTGATTTTGTGAAAATAGCAACATTCATTTTTAATTTTACAAAATTTTAGCTGGGATATTAAATAAAATGGGTATAGCACCAATAATGGGATTTGAACAGTTGGAATTGTATAACCTTAATTATATCAATCAGCTGGTTATCAGATACAGCGCTACCATTAAAAAATAATTTATTTAATATATAAAGGAGCTGAGTCGTATTCTCCTCTGCAAGGATTACTGAGTTGAAAATTTTCATCTTCTAAAAGTGAATTAAAAGAAAAATCCCAATTGGGATTTTCGGTTGCGTGATAGTTTTAAAAGTTGAGCTGCTTGTCTCAAATATTTAAATTTTTACTTGCAAAATATACTGGCAACTCGTGATTACAGCTGATTCATCCGAAAAAATAGACAAAAGAAATCCATATCGCTGAATTCTATAAAATTAATATTGTACAATGAAATAAAGAGATTTTAAGTTCAAATCATGCGATTTCCCTCAAATAAAACACTAGGAAAAATTGCTGTTTATGGAGCATTTGCCTCCATTACGGCTGTAATGTACATGCGTTATAAAATTGAAGATAACATTAGAAACTCTGAATATTTCCGAATAGCACTAAAAACCCTAAGACAGCACAAGGGTATGTATCATGTATATTTTATAGCAAATATTTTATAACATGTAATTCCAGGTGCGTCGAGTTTGCTTGGTGAACCAATTAAAGAGCTTGGATTTGATTTAAGTGACAGCAGCAATTTTTCTGACGGGCAAATTGCCCAATTTATGGTTCATGTAAAAGGTGTTAAAGATAAAGGTATTCAATTAAAATTACGAAAACTGGCAAATGATAACTAACTTATTTTTTAGGTAAAATGTATTTCTGGGCGAATCGGACACCTGATTCGAGTTGGTTCATCGATCGCTTAGAATTAGAGTTGAGCTCCCAACCTGACAAACGTTTTCTTATAAAAAAATCTGAAACAATGCAAACCTCAGTCAACGATTAAGTTGTACGTTAAAACAATTTTCTCATTACGTTAACGTGAAGAGCACTAATACCTAAGGGGGCCTCATAGTGAGCGCTCAAAGCCGAGCCGAGCGCATAGTTGGCAAAAGAGAGAAATATGCTTCAAAAAATTATTAAAAATATGTATGTAGATATATTAAGAATATATTTCTAAGCAGCAGTAACGTTTGATAAATGTCAAAAAAAAAAGTTTGCTTCGATATTTTATTGATTAAATTTTTAACTAATATATTGCAAAAGTGGTTTTGACTTCTTTGCTACACAAAAGACGAAGTAGGAGCGCGACCAACCTTAATATATTTATGCATACACATATTATAAATGTATAGTATGTATACCGTCAAGATTTCAAGATTACTAAATCTTCATGTTGTCGAAAAAGTCCAGAATTTTTTTTTTGACAAAATTAGTACCTTATAATACATTACTTAACACATTTTCCGCATTCAAAGGCAAAGGCGACAATGGTGCGTGAATTGCTCCAAAATATAGCTCTCTAATGTTACATTCGAACAGTCACCAGATATACGTATATATATATATTAAACATATTTATTTATAAATCTTTTAAAATATATAAAGCAAGTGTTGGTTTTAATGAAAATTTTACAAAAATCCATATTTCATTTATGAAAAGCGTTTTAATTTTTTATTTAAATTATCATCATGTGATTAATAGGAGGAGTTTCTGTAATTTTTAAACTAAGCGATTTAAATCTATTAACTTTTAACCCCTTTTAATTTGTAGATTTTTGAATTAAGATCTTTTATGAGCGCTATAAGAAGATTGAATGGGCAATCCGAAATTTAATATTTTAATTCTTATATGTCGGTATTCCTCTCACAGTTTCCCTCAATATCTCCCGAACCTTATTGCGTTTTTAATTCTTTACCAATACTATACGTTACTATTTTTCCCCAGTCAATTTTAGTTCTAGTAATTGGTAAAAGACGGCGCATCGCTTTGAAGGTGGTATCAGACATTGTTTGGTAGTTTTCTGAAATCGCTAATTGATATTCATTTTCAGCTTCTTCAATCAAACGTATAACTTCCTTGGCCACTTGCTGCTCATTAGATACAACCACTGATTCCTTGAACTCCTTGGTTGAAACAAGTTGCACGTTGCCGTCTTCATAGTAATGAACCTATAAGCCGAAAAATGTATAAACAATCAAATAATTGAGGTTTCGGTTAAAGCACCCTAGATATGTATTTATATATACACTAGGCATCAAATGAAAGTTTAAATATATTACTAACTGACGACCTCAGATAAATTTATAAAGCATGTCATGAAGACGCACCGTTATGTAAATAAGCATTTGGAGTAAAATTTGCACTTATTATTGATACGCAAAAAATATGTACATATATGATCAAAAGTGATTAGTCTTCGCTGGTGAGCCTATGAGTGCGTGTCAAATGAAAGTATAATTTTAGTTTTGCTTCATTTCTTTCAAAGTAAAACTGAATTTTAAATTATAAGAAGAAAGATTGCTGAAAACCCTGAAATTCCATCGATGAAGTTGGTCGAAAGATTTGGTTTGGATGTTTCCATTAGTACAATGTAACGGAAACTACGAACATCATCGTGCAACAAGGTGAAAATAGAATTTACTAAATTTACTTTTGTATTTTTCAAAGTTTATACTTTCATTTCACTACCTCTAGAGTTTTTATTTTGAAGTGAAAAAAGATTTTTTTTCTATAATTTGTTGTTTAAATTCCTATAGAAATATAATATTGCATGAATTACTAATTATTTATGTAAACAAATCTGCATTGAAATAACGTCTGAGAAATTGATACTTTCATTTGATGTCTAGAGTAGGTATAAGCGTTTTCTAAGGGAAAGTAAATGAAAACTTTCCTTACTTCAATAAATTCTGCAGATAAGAGTAAACATTCTAAAAATGGATATCTTTCATAATTCCATGGCTTGGGACAGTATATATGTTTAAATATTTTGTATGAACACTTATTACTTTAGTCTAAATTCTCATACAAACCTGTAATTTAAGCATTCCTTTAAGTTCTGCACTTCCACTTCCAGGTTGCAATGCGAGACTCCACTGGGACCGCCATCGCCCATTCCAGTAGTTTTTTGGTTGAAACTGATGGTCCTCGATACAAACTGTTAAAGTTATTTGACCACCTTGTGTCTTTCCAAATACCGAAGATACCTTTTAATGAAACATACTTAATAACATTTTATTGGTGATAAAATAAATACATATACATACACCATTACGATAATGACTATTAGTGTAGTTAATCGTTTCTAAATCAAGTGCTGCACGCCACGGTTCAGCTGTAACATCTGGTTCCAAATCCTGGTAATCACTGGCTTCTTTTCGTAGATGATCAAACTTAAAAGATTGTTTGGTTCGAGGATCATAAAAACGACCATTACCTGAAATTTTTTTTTGTTTTTTATAAATTAATATATTTTTATACTGCAGAAAAATTTTTTAAATATTTTTAAAATGTAATTTTAGTGAGTAAATGGAAAATATTTAGTAAAACTAAAACTAGCTTCCAACTACCTTAACAGGACTTTTTAATAAAATTAGGAAATGTTCTATAATAAATGTTGTTAAGTATGTAAGTTCTTCACTTGTCCTTGTAAAATGAAGTACGGGAATGCAAATTCAATATATACGATAAAATAAATAGGAGAGTAGAAACGACCCCGCAATACTCTATATATATATAAAATTTATTTAATTAAGTATATTAACAAAAATTAAAAACTTTAAAATTTATAATACTCTATATGTATATAAAATACTCTATATATATATAATTTATTTAATTAAGTATATTAACAAAAAATTAAAAACTTTAAAATTTATACTAGGATCAGTAAAATTGATACTCAACTTACGAAATACTGAAAGATCTATTAATATTAGATAGTTATTATCGAATTCAAGATATCAGCCATATATTTGTTTGGACATTTTTTATGGATCAAGTAAACAAATCATATTGTATGTAGCTAAGATAAGCTAAGTAGTGAACAAAATATCACTTTGGCTATGACTCAACGTGTGTAGTAGCTGCGTGGATATATGTATGTTATGCAGAGACTAATATTTTCTGACAAAATTTTTAGGACATATACTTACCCAAATCATTATGTTCGGATATAAGTGCATTATATTCGCTACCCTCAATGTGCACCGGAGTTAATTGTTCTTTGTTGTATAGTGCGAAGGCATGGCTAGCCCCTTCTTTTAGCAACGCATCATTGTTGAGCAATTGACGTACGTCGGTGAAAACTTCGTTGAATTCACCAGGTGGCGCATGCATAATAAAGTCGGAAACAATTCGCACTTTCTCGGCGTCGGTAATTTGTGTTTGTTCCATTTTGTCAGGCAGAATTTTTCAGATTACAGATTAACTTTCTTGCGAGGTTTCTTGTTAAGATATTCACTTATGTTAGGATTTAAGCTTTAAACACACCAGCACACCCAAATAAATAATCTGAATTATTTGAAAAGTGGTTTTGGTCAACTAACCACTAGAAAACTATTCCGTCTAAAACGTAAAAATCAAATTCGGAAAATTCTTGACTATTTCTCAAAAAGTCACCAAGTCACCAGCCGTACAAAAATGCATAAATATCCACCAACAACTGAGTAATAGATTTGACATTTATAAATCAATGTGTCAGATGAGAACGTAAACGCAGAGCAGAGAACGTTTGTAATAGAGAATATTCGCGTTTCAGATATCGTAACTTTTCGAAGGGGTACTCGTCAGAGATGAGGGAGTCTCACCACAGACAAATTATAAGCGTGTTTCACCACATTTAACAGCGGTTGAGGGGTTTTTATACTATGTTCGGACTTGTGTTTTCGCTCATGTAAAATCTGTCAAACGTTTGCGCTGAAAACTACTTGAAAACTTACATTCCACTCATTATAATCGGTGCCTGCTCTAGTTTAATCGATGTTTTTGAAGACATATTTTGCCGGCCCTAAATTGTCGTTTGATATTTGTTTACATTCCATATACAGAAACAGCTGTCGCTTAATATTCTCATATTAGGGGGATTCTCTTGCTCTTGCAAAACCTTGGGCGGTGCAGAAATTGCAGAATTTTCCTCATGGTGCAACGGCACAACACAAACACAAGCAGAAAATTATTTGCAATGGCTATAAATACATATGTCAGACCAAACCCCACGTTTATTTTCGTGCCATCATATATCACTAGGTTCTGCAATGGGTGGTCTCTTGGCCTTGCATATTTCGGTATAGGATTTTTGCATTTTGTGTCATCGTGCAATCTTGTAAGAGCAAGAGAATGCCGCTATTGATAGTTGTCAGCGAAAACTCATCGAAAACACACATTGTCGGTCCGAACGACTTAGATTCCACAACATACAAATGTGTTTTCAAAATGTTTTCAATGTCGGTCCGAACATATTATTAGAGTCTATGAGAAGTAACATGTTAATATATGTAAATATAAATAAAAGAGAACCAATGCAGGGCAATATACATACACACATGTGTATTTAAATGCAGGTGAATTTTGGTTGGCGGAAAAGTTCCTGTATGTTACATATGACTTTTTCTAAAGTATGTTTTCTATGTATGGTTTACGGGGGAAATTGCGCCAAAATGAAAGATAAAGAGGGGATTCTGCTTTTTGATTGGAAAAGTTTTTGTATACTATATACAAGTAGTTAGATTTTTTTCTAAGTCTAATATATGTACATATAGTATATACATATGTATGTATATATACATATATAATAATATATCTATAGAAGAGGGGAAATTTCGCCAAAAATGAAAGTTGAAGAAGAAATCGTCAACGGAATTTTAGTTCTAAATGAATTTCGTAGTAAAAATCATTTAGGATTGAATAAATTAAATTGTTCAAGCCAAAATGTTAAATTTTCTCCTGCCGAGCTGGCAGTGGTGAAACTCCTTCATCTCGACCGAGTTAGCCAAAAATATTTTTACGTTCTTCGCGCCGTGAACCTTCTCTGCTCATCTTCTACAATACCTTTTTGCAGTATATTGATTTTCGAGACTCGAATTCTCTGCATTAAACCAGAGAATGTAGAACAATTAATAATTCTACATTCTCTGCAACAAAAAATAAATAAAAAAAGAATAAATATTATAAAACACAAAAACGGTTTGGATTACTGTTGATGTATGCTTGGATACAATCATTAATGTAAAGAAATAAAAATAGGTATTATTCTTGAAGTAATATATCTTAATGCAATATAAAAAATCATGTTTAATAAGGAAATAATTTTTATTTAATTTAATACTTGTATGATCATAATAAATGTTCTACATTTTCTCATAGGTTTCTGTGAAGGAGCACGTTTTACAGGTGTGTGTATAATTATCGTCATGCTCATTGTACGTATCGGGGCCAAAATCATGTTCATGAGTCGATTTCGTCTTCTTTGTAAATAAGCTGCTTCGAATTTCCATACGCAACTGTTTCATTTGTTTATTATATTTTTTCACTTTAGTTACTTCACGCTTTTCTTCACGAAGTTCATGTTGGCGGCTCAGTTCTTCCTCAGTACCCCAAACATCCATTGCGCGCTTTTCAACTTGCATTAAAAGATAAAGTTTCATTTCTCCCCACCGAACATTGTGCGGGTTTTTTCGGCTTATATATCGTAATGGAGGTTCACGTTTGTCAAAATCACAGTCCTTCAACAAATATTCAGCCTTAGCTTCGGTACGGGTAATCAATGAGTGACGACCATCAGGGTCGCGACATTTGTCGCAGATAGCTTCACCAAAATTGCTAAACAAATAAGATTCTACAAAAGCATCTCCACATTCCAGACATTCCTCGTAGTTTACTGGTATGTTAATTGCATCATTGGAAACTTTAACGATGTCTGTATTAGAACCTCTAGTTCCATTTTCTATGGTTTCCGAAGTTACCGCTGATTTAATAACGGGTTGTTCTAACAGAAAGCCACCTCCACTATCAATATATTTAGTGCCCTGTACTTTTATTATTGAATCTTGGTCGGTGTTTGAACTTCCATTTCTATAGCATAGTTTTATAATAAATCATTTGTAGGTATATTTACACGAATCTTATTCTGTGAACTTACTTTTTTCGATAAGGATATGCAACTAGTTTGGCCTGCCTGAGATGTAAAGCTTTTATGCGGTTACGTTCCATGCGTGCTTTTTCAGCTTCAGTAAAAACACGTCCTTCGGTTTGCGACATTTTACCGTTCAGTATTAATAAGATTTATTATAAACAATGGTGAAGCAGAGAATGTAAATGTTTGATGTTCTCTGGGTGAAGTTGTTTGTCGCTGTTTTGGAATGGGAAGTGTTTTAAGTTCAGTTACGACCCACATAAGATGGCTACTAGTAAATTTGTTCCCACTATTACATTAGAAGATTACAGAATCATCATTTGATTATACCACAGATGGTTTAAAATTTTATATATTCTATAAAATGTCTTGCTGTTATTTCATACACTAACTTAAAATTATTTTCCTATATGATATTGCCTCCAATCAAAGCATTATTTATATATATATATGTACATATATACACATTTCTATCGTCAGTTCACGGTGAAATTTTTATTGTGGATTGCAGCACAAAGATGCCAATAATAAACATATCGTAAAACTATTTAATAGTTGGGGAATAAGTGGACTATTAATATGAGCTAGAAATGTTAGATATTTAAGTAATTTACATAAAGAAATATTTCGTTTTAATAGAGGGCACATCTTTAAAGCAACCCCTGAATGATATAAATATTGCAATATAGCTGGCATCACTGGTTATGTGAATGCATTTATTTTGTTGGTAGAAGTTCATTTGTTGCTGAACGAGCGTCGAGATTGGTTGAGGTAAATTTGTGCCGCTTCTGTGGCGTGCTTGGTGTTTGTGTGACTGATTCGTGGAAGGAGTGAAGTTAATTTGAATTAAAAAAGAAACGGTTAAAGTATTATCCATATGAGTTGTAAATTTTGAATATTAATATGCAGTGCGAAAAGTTCGTTTAGGCTTTTCAAAACCGGTATTCGAGTAAGACTTTACAAATTTGAAATATATAATGGAATTTAGGTGAATGTGAATGTGAAAATTTCGACTTCATTGGTAAAAACTTTCGGTTAAGTTGGATTCGTGAACAACTACATTTACAGAAGTAAGAGTAACCGTTCATAAATGTATACATGATGTGTATTCTATTGTTTAAGTGAAACGTTGGTTAAATGTAGGAAGCGCAGCGCACATCGCATCGTATAGATCCGACTGTGTGAGTGTCAACAGTGTTCGTATTAACCACTATTTTTACCTGGAATTACCTGTTTCAAGTAAATGTATGTAATAGAGGCATGTTGGAAGTTATAGAACAAAGCAAACATGAAAAACGAGTTTAACAAAAAACAAAAAGCATCAGTGGAGAGAGTCAACTTGGAAATATCTAAATTGTGAAGTTTGTGTTTTTAATTGTTGGTGTGTTTACAAATAGCAAAAATTATATTAAACATAAATGAAATACATGAGTAATTTAAATATAAAGAATACATGATGTATTTTCGTGTGCCTTATTAAACCGCTTTTCATATTTATTGAAAGCACAGTTTCCATACAATTATAACAGGGCTATGTGCGACGACACCAGGATTAGTGAGAATATGTGTACATAAATAAAACGGTGAAGATTAAAAGAAATTGCTGTTTGAATATATCCACGATTATGAAATGTACAAACGATACGTGTTTCAAATTAAGGTTCAAATAAATTAAGCAATACTAAGTACGATGAAATATTTGTCGGAGAGAATTTAATTGGTGCTTGAGAAAACAACAACGGCGCCGTGATCGTACACAGAAAAGAAAGGTGAATGAATATATAATACTGGGTGACTCACACGCCCTGGATTGATTACCTTAAAATTGTGTGCCTTAACGAAAAAAGATTTAACAGTAACAAATGAAATAACTAATATTTTATTTAAAAGTTCGAAGAAATAGTTATTTTAAATATCTAAAACATAATACAATTTTTATTTGGGTGCATAAAGTGTAATGCTACGAAATGTCTCCACAACTACACTCAGAAACTCAAGTTTACCAACTACAACATCATCGGCTATATCACCAGCGAGCAAAAAAGCATTTATGTCGAAAACTGCACAAGTATCACACATTAGTTTTTGTGTTAGCTTTAATAAATCTACATACAGCCACTTTAGTTTGCGGCTATTCCAGCGCGTCCAATTCTCTCTCAAGTCACAGAGATGACCCATTTTTCGTGTTTTACATTCCATCCAATTTGCAAAAAGATGAACTAAGTTCAAATAAGTTTTCCCCACAGATGATTGGAGGAAACTATTTTATCAGACAAAGGCGTTCACCCAACCCTTCTCCTGATTCCGTTAGCTCACTTTATTCGGCTTTACCTGCAGCGCGTACAGGAAATTCTGCCATATATTTTGGCATGTCTTCGTCCTCCATGATGACACACGAAAGCAGTGTTAAGCATTATTCGGATAATCGTAAACCAGCTTTTAAAAATTGTGCTAACTACAAACCGTCCGTCAGGGAAGAGGAACCTGAAAATACTTTTGTTATAATGGTGCAAGCAGAAGATCCTGACTTTGATCAAGAAATCAAATATAGTCTTGTTCAGTCGGCTACAGAGCGATCAAAGTTTCACATTGATCCCAAATCGGGGGTAATTGTAACAACTCATCGATTTGATCGCGATGAGCCGACATACGAAAAAATGGTGTATGTAACAGTGCAGGCGACTGACAATGGCAATCCCACATTAGATGATGTTTGCACATTTAAAGTGATTATTGAAGATGTAAATGACAATGCTCCAGTTTTTAATAAGGCGCGTTATGACGAGTCTATTTCGGAAGATAAACAGGTGAGTGCTCTTAAATACATATATGTACATATGTATGCATTTTCATATACATATGTATGTATAATCCATTTATAATTACACTAAATTTGAAGAAGAGTATAGAGTGTTGACAAAACAAAGTTGCTTCTTACTACGAAGGTATTAGGCGTTAAATATGCGGACCCTGGATTACTGCTATTTAACTTAATAATACGGTCGTGTGTAACAAAAGTGAAAATTGTGACCAAATGTTTTGCTCAATTCTAAATACTGTAGAAAATAAATCATACTTGTCAATACATACAATATTGAAATATTGTCGCAGGAGTCTTATAGTTTGCGAGATATTCGTATTTTTCACGAATAAATTATGACATTTTTCTATTTAATTTTTCTTATTTTATTCATATTATTCAATATTATATCCACTAACACATCACTAAACAGTTTTTTCACCTTTTATTTATATTAAATTGATCACAATTAGTTTTTAGTCGTAGTTAAAGTTTTCTTAAAATGACTTCATAGTTCCCAAATGTAGGTTGTATTTGATCCATTTATGTCTAATGTCTGTTCAAGTTATGTGATTTTTTTTTTATTTCATGTAAACTTTATTGTTTTTTACATAACTGTATATTGTAAATTTGCCAAAGGCAAGTTGCCATTGAATAGAGCAAAAATAAATTACCTAAAGCTAACCGCCTAATTTGCTAAGAAGAAGTTTTATAGCACTAATTCATGTACTGTAAAAATTGGTAATTTTAGATAATAACAATGACACCCCTTTTGTATAACTGTTATAAAGAAAACTACCAAAAGTGTGATAACTCAAAATAAATCCCACAAACTTTATATTTCACAACCAAGATTGTAGGAAAGGGCTTTGTAGGTTCAGGTGAAAAATTTGACAAGGGGCGTGGCACACCATTTGGTGTGAGATTACATGAAAGAAGTTATTAGATTAAAATTTTGCACAATTAATGTTCTCTAGATATGTACATATATCAGCTTAGACCAAAAATTTTCGAAATTGGACTAAAACTATACATGCATATATCC
>NC_052501.1:3756001-3892277 GCF_016617805.1 Bactrocera tryoni
GATTTTTCAAAAAAATTAAATATTTAAGTCGGTATACCTCAGAAGTATGTTGCGATTTTTCCAATGAATAAAAAAAATCGAACAAAGAATGTGCTTCAAATTTTGTATATTTGGATCTCTTCAACTAGTGAAAATATTAATAAAAGTGAAGGATTTGGTGCTTGAAAATCATCAGGCAATTGTTAGTGAGCTGATAAGAAAAGCTCGATATCTCTCGTGAGTCCGTTCGATTGATTTTGGTGAATATTTTTGGTATGAAACGCGTTCTTACTCGACTCATCCCGATAAAGTTGAGTATTTTTATTTTTTTTGTTCGCCAAAGTGAAATTGCCGCTTCGTGGTACCCGTTTTCGGTGGACTGAAGAGATAAAACAAAATTCGTTGAAAGAGCTGTAGGCCATACCAAAAAGTGCATATGAAAAGTTTTTCGAGGACTGGAAAAATCGTTGGCATAAGTGTCTTACATCTGGTGGGGATTACTTTGAAGACGACAAAATAAATATTGATGAATAATTAAATATTCGACTTGTGTTTTTTTTACAATTTCCGAGTCATTTTTTGTCACAATGTATTTAAAATATTGAAAAAAAAATTATTTTTTATATTTTTTTTATTTTTTTTTGAAATAACTCATCTACAGGAACGCTATCATGCTTAAGTGAAACGGAAGTGAGAATACCCGTATAACTCGTCGCTAGATCTTAGAAAATGTACTGAGCCATATCGAAAATGCTTTACCTTAAAATAAATGGTGTTTAAGTATATAATTGTTGGGAACGTTTTTTCAAAAGATAAAAATCAACTTGGCAGTTATTTAAACACAATTTTTTTGTCACTTTTAAGCTGATATATCTCACAAAAATAAAAATTCTGGTGAAATTTTATGTAATATACTAATGGTTACAGCATTGCTTTTCTCTTTAATGACATGCTTTTAAGAGAAAGTTAGTTAAAAAATTATTTCATATTGCAGTGGTCTTTAAATTGTGAAATTTCGTCGCCTCTACTCGAAAGAATTACGAGAATAATTAGAGTGAAAAGGTGCTCAACTTATCGACCGTCTTAAGCAAACTGAACATAATAATACTACTTTACAATTTTTTGTGGCGTAACTTGGTTCTACTACTATTTTTTGTGAAATAAAATAAATGAAATTCAGAAGTTATGCCATTCACTTAAAGAAATGTTAACATCCATCCAGAAGAATATATACTGACCAAATGAAAGCTTTGCTTGGACTCGAATTGGAAAATATCAAAATAAAACGAAATTTGTTAAATAATGGTGCTCAAATTTATGAAATACCAGGTTGTTCAATAAGTTTTGTCGTTCGATAAGCAAGGGCTTTGCTACTGACCTACTACTCTTCATATGAACGTACATATGTGAAGTTTCTTTTCAATTTGTCAATTCATGATTAGTTTACAAGCCATTTAGTGTCGCCAGTCACAGTATTTTTTTACAGTAGAAAAAATTGAATATCGTGCAGTGATAAAATTCTTATTTTTGGAAGGTGTAGCACCAAAAGAAATTCGGGAACGAATGTTAAAGCCGGATAAGATTGCCATATATTTAGGTTTTCTTTTATACTTCGGAATTCGAGAACAAAGAAAATTTAATGCTCGAAAATCGATTTATTGTTTTCCAAAATATTCTCCATTAAGATCTATTCACTTTTGCATGTGTTTGAACCAATTGTCGAAGCACTTTTGTCTGGTTGACGGCCATTTTAAGTGCCGAAACTCGTTCACCTCTAGTTTATTTTTAACGAACGGGAATAAAAAGAAGTTATTCGGTGCCCAGTTAGAACTATACGAAGAATGACTCATAGTTCCAGTAGTGGGGTTGCGATAAATTCAGTTGTTGCAAAAAACAGGCAATCTTTTCCTTGGAACGCGAACAGCATTTGTTGGATTCGATTCATTTTGGAACACCCATACAGTAGACTGCTGTTTACTTTTGGGCTCATACGTATAAATTCACTATTCATCACTTAACACGTTGCCATAGACATGTTGTGAAGCACCGTTGCCATATTCCAATCGATAAGAGCCATTTTTTCGTGTGAGATCCAATGGAAAAAAAATTCCACAATGAAATTTTTGAAATGTAATCTAGCTGGTTCCCCACATTAATTACATAATAAGCATTATTGTCTAAAACTCATGATATCACGTTGTAATATCACTTTAAGCACAACATCAGTGGATCTACGATATCCCTTGAATTCACCATACCCTTGAAAAACAGGTCCTTAATGGAGCTTTATCTTTCAAAAATTGAATTAAGTTCATCTCTGCACTCTTCACGAGTTAATCCACATCAAAGATTGTAAATAGCAATCGCGCCAAAATGCTCTCCTTTCAATGCCATTTTTTGGTCGAGAAGATTATTTTAAGATAGTGTAAACAACAAGTTTTTTCCAGATTACAATTTTTTGGTCGAGAGGAATATTTTAAGTTACTATTAACTACACAGTATTTCTGATTACAACATGAGCGTTGTCAAATCCCGAAATATGAAAGGCAACCTACGTATATGTACATACCACAAATCGGTGGGGAAACTCGCTTATGCCTTAAGTTCATATGTAAGCGGCATGATATACATATGTACAAGTATATGTACATTAGTTAGTTTGTGAAACCTTCCATTTCTTCTTCAAATGAATTGCCTGCATTAACGAGGTTCCTCGGTGCATTATTGTAGATATCTAGAAATTGCATGGAATTTGCTTTGATTCAAAAAGTGAACAACAAATCATTTACGTGCCACCAGAAAGCCTTTAACGCTTTTGTTGACATCAATTTACGTGAAAATTAAATTAACTTAAAGAGCTCCTTTATATAAATAAGTCATCAGCATATGCTTTGCATGACAAATAAAATTTGTTTTGAAAGCTTTCATCCAAATTATATGATTTCTTCCTTTTGTGATTGATGGCGTTGATTATTATAATCAACCCGATCACAATCCGCTGCCATTTACATATGGACAACACGTGCGAAAATCGATTAAATCTTTGAGAAAACACAAACATTAAAATGAACGAAAGTACAGTCACATATCTACATATTCACACGTATACGTGAATGAGTATGAAAATGCAAGCCACATGTGCTAATTGAAATTATGTGTTTGTATGCCAATCCACTTCACATTTGCTAATTGGCGAACGTGTGTGCGTATGTATTTATGCCTATTACGATTATGTGGATGTGAAGATGTGCTTATAAATCACGCAGGTAGTGCACAATTACAATTAGCAACTTTTTGTTGTTTACTTGCGCTTTGTTGTTGCTATTACTTAACACAAGTCGAATTGAACTCATTTAGGCGCAAGTGACGTTCAGATGTTGTAGCCACACAAAGGAAAAAAATAATTTATTGCCGACTTCGAATTATTCAACTTAATTTACTGTTGAAATATTTTTAGCATGATGATAAATATTAAAACAAACATTAAATTAAATCGCAAATCTTTTATCATTTTATTTGGCAAATTGTAGCGTGAGCCCAATTTGAAGCACTCATTAAGAGTAAATTTTAAATAAAGAAAATTTGTGAAATTATTTTATTGCCCAAGCGAAATAACTTATGACGATACCACTAACAAAGCTATACCAGAAATACCGCCCCCGCTAAGAGCTTAAGCATCAAGTATCAAGCAGCAGCAGTCAGCCAAGTCATTAATTATGTTTGTATGTGCGCTTCTGTGTATGCGGTTCGTTCAATTATACATATTTTTGTGTATAAAAGATATTTTGGAAAACTCTGCATGCGCAGCAGCCCGCTCGCAGACCCTCTCGAAGAAAGAAAATGCTGTAAAATATGACGGTTATTTGTAGGAGGCCAGCAATCGGGACGCTTTGGAGAACTGAGAGCACTCAAATAAAAATGAATTATTGAAGATTAACTCACAACTGTGCACTTGTGTGTCATAAATTAACATAAACAGTCGGGGAAATGCTCACGCGCTGTGATGCACCGTGGGATGGAACAGGAAACATTTTTAATAAATATATTTTTTGCTTATGTGTGCATTTACTAACAGCACTGGTGGCCAAAATTTTCGTCATATTTTGAGTGAATTAACAAATTTTTTTCGTTTTTTTTTTTGTTCAATTTCGATCGAGTCTACAAATTCTCAATAGTACTATCCTCGTTTGTATTTGTGGTTGAGGATATATAGACGTGACACTAGACTTGACACTTTAACGACTCAGCACATATTGTAGTAGTCTCCACGTTTCCCAAGTACCGCCAATTTGAAATACTTAAGTGGAAACAAGCTCTTCAATCGACCGTTTGAACGAATGTTGCTCAAAAGGAGTTCGGAGTGTTAACATAATCTTGATTTTTGACTCACTTTTGTGTGGTTTTTTCGGCTTCGGCTCACATTTGCCACAACATTCGGTCGATTGATCATCTGTTTCCGAGTCGTAAGCATAGATACAAGACTCTCCGACAGAAATAATACGTTATGACATTCCAAAAGTCGGAAAGCATTGTTTCACAGACGTTAAAGCGACGCTGTTTTTTTAAAAAAATTGTGTGATTTTTGAATCAAACGTGCTTTCAATATTCGTAGGCTCAAATGATCTTTCAAAATGGTTTTTCCTGAACTTTCCGATATTCTAAAGCCGTCAGTAAGATCTCTGACTGTTAATCGTCGATTCTCAAGCATTTTTATTTTGGCTTGGTTTGTCGTCAAGGTGTTCTCGACCCTTTTTGAATAATTTGGACCAATCAAAAGCACTTGTTCGCGACAAACGATTATCACCGAAGACCTTTTCCAACATTTTGAACGTTTCGTCACCAGAAATTTGATTCCGCACACAAATGTCACTGACAGTCATACCAACCTAGAAAAAATGTTTCGAAAAATTCGTGCGAAATTTAAATCAGAAAGTCTTACTATTCTTTGCTCACAGTAGAATGCCAAATTTCGTGAAGATCTTGTCAAATAACAAAGTTTCCATAAAAGGACTTGATTTTGTTCCTTTAGTTTTTATATCAGCTATATACTAAGTAGTCTTACATATGTCAATGGTTCCAACAAATGAGTAGCTTCTCGAAAGAGAAGTGTGCAAAATATCAGAGCAACATCTCAATAACTATGGGACTAACAGTTAATGTTAGTTCACGTATGTAGCGACGGACAGATCAACTCGTCACATGGATCATTTATATATATATTTTATAGGTTCCTTGACATTTCCTTCTGGGTGTTACAAACTTCATTTACCCCTTCATGGTAAAAAAAGTTTATGTCTTTCTAGTAAGAAGAAGTAAGAATACCTTCAATCCTGCTAAAAATTCTACCTTTGGCTTCTACATTTGCTATATTTTTAAAAGAAAAAACTAATATGCCTGAGATTTTCTTATTTTTCAATATTTGCCAAAAATTTCTTGTGTTCGTAATCCCGGTGCGCTCAGCGAATGTGTGTGAAAATGTGAAAATGACAAATAAAGCGCGCGAGGTGATAAATATAATCGAAAAAGTTTTTGCGGTGGCGTGAAATGAAAAACTCGGCGTTTCTGTTTGTTTACTGTGAAAACTTTGTTTCGCATTGTTGTTATTTATGCGCGAAGGGACAAAAATTTGTCACCAAAGTGTAGCTATTTTTCACACTTGAATAAAGATGTATTAAAGCGCTAATGCATGTGGAAAAAGCTGTCGGTGGCAGGTGCTTTTTACGAAGTTTGTTAATAAGTCTAAAAAATTAACTTCTGCTTATATTGAAATATTGTATGGTTATTGTGAAAAATGAAAAAAAAAACTCCAAAGTGAGAATACGAGAAGATTAAATTTTAAATTGTACCTTGGTTCGCTTAAAATTCCAAAAAATGGTTGTTAATATTGGGTTGTCGAAAAAGTCTTTTCCTATTTCGTCAATCGATGTTGTTGCAGTCGTATATCTCCAATGTTTGTGTCATACCATATAGTGTTGGAAAGATGAGATTTTAAGCTTCATCTAAAATTCAATTCGGGGGAAGTTGAAGAAAAGTTACATACAATAATATAGAAATTCGCTTTAATTTAAAATTTTTGTATAAAAAAGAGAAGAACGCCACGCAAGCCACTAATGAAATTGGTGGAGTTTACCGAGACGATGCTGTATCAGTTCGTGTAGCACAACGATGGTTCGCTCGCTTCCGTTCTGGAAATTTCGATGTGAAAGATGCACTTCACTTTGGCCGACCTATCATTGAGAAAGTTGATGAAATTATGGAAAAGATTGGTCAGGATAAGCAGCCATGACATCTCTAAGGAACTTAACATTCATCACCAAATTGTTTTGAACCATTTAAAAAATGCTGGCTACAAAAAATGCTCGATGTTTGGGTACCACATGAACTCTGAAAATTTCTTTGCTGAAAAGAAATGAAATCAAACCATTTCTGCAGCAAATGATAACAGGAGACGAAAAGTGGATCAAATACGACAATAATGTGTGAAAAAGATCATGGTCTAAGCGTGATGAAGCTCAACAAATGTTCGCAAAGCCAGGATTGACACCTCGAAAGGTTATGCTGAGTATTTGGTGGGGTTTGACTGTCTACAACTGATGAGATTGAAGCAATCAATCGAAAAAAATGGATAGAACTGATCAAGAGAAAGAGCTTCGTTTTCCATCAAGACAACGCTAGAACACAAAGATCTTTGATGACTCGGCAAAAACTGGGAGAGCTTGTCTGGGAAATTTTGACGCATCCACCATATAGCCGTTAATGCAGAACCCCTTAATGGAGTAATGTTGGCTTCAAGAGAAGCCTGTGAAAATTACTTGTCACAGTTTTTCGCCGAGAAACCAGATAAGTTTTACACTGATGGAATAATGTTTCTAGCGAAAAAATTTCTAAAAGTGGTCGACCAAAATGGTATAAGTTGAAGTTTGATTAGAAATACGAAAAGACTTTTTCGACTACCCAACATAAGGCATTAAATCATATTTGAACATCGTCTAATAGCTCCGTTTACATTCCCTAATAAAATTTACTAAGTAGAGTTTTGCTGGAAGATAGTGGCTTGCTTTTAAATATAGTATGCCTAAAGCACGTTTTTGAAAACAGTTTCTTTCCTCTGTTCTTTTGCTCAGAGATAAGGAAATCTATCAAATTAGCAAAATTTAACAGTTGCTAGAGTCGTTTTTATATCCGCTGGTTTTTTAAACTTGTAACTTCACTAGATATCAAGCCGGTATATCAAAGTGTGGTGTATGGTGATGCGAAATTTAGAGCAAGTGATGGTGAATAATTATTATCTTTTCTCGAATATATACCCAAACTATATTCATGACTCTACTTCAAGACCAACCTCTGTAGTTGGTTTTTTAATTAGTAGTTAAAATTGAGAGCCTGATTTTGTAGTAACCCTCAAATTCTCAAACACTTAAAACACCTTGCAGCCCAAAAATCAACGAAAAGGATCACAAGTAATGATTCATGGTTTATGCTAATTAAATAACCTTCAATACTTAAACAATATGAGGCGAACAAAATACCAGAATCAAAACACAATTACCTACATATATGATTTATCAATAAATACATTACTTGTTCATAAGCTGCAGGTGTGTGCTAACGGGTACTCAAACGAGCCACTTCGGCAAGCGCACTGTAAGAGCGGTTACGCCCACAAATTACATTGAAATCGAAATTCCACGCTGAATTTCTGATAATGAGGATGCGATTTACAGTACAGTAATTAAAATTGAAAAGTGAATAACTGTATAGGCGAAATTGTGGAGGAAATGTGAGGGAGGAAAATACTACGTAAACGCGGTTTTCTCACTTTACCAAAGATAGGTGTAATTGGTGAATATATTAAAATCCCTCTACTCCTCCATGAGTCAGCGGATATACGCCAAACAGCAGCCACTGAAATTAATCAGAAGTAGGAGGCATTAATGCGAGGGAAAAGCGCAAATTATGTGTCGAAGTGCAAATAAATTGAAAGAATTTAAAAATTAACATTCATTTATGCGCCACGCGCTGTTGGAAAAGATGCGGTACGAGGTTTAAATCGAATTCAATTCTGGGTACAGTGTTTGTGTTTATGTTTTTATGATCCTAAACAACTTGATCTTAAAAGTAATTAATTGTGTTTCAAAGAATTTTAATGATTGTAGCCATACCTTGGATAACAAGCTGTGCCAAATTTTGTAAAGATATCTATCTATCTATCAAATGAAAACGTTTTCTACAGGTATACTAGGACTTGACGATTCTGGCAAATGAATAGCATCTTGAGGAAAGAACAACATATACTCCGACGGACATGACTAAATCGATTCATCTCGCCATACAAATGAATCAGTATACATTTTTATAGGGCGTATGACCTTTTTTTGGCGTTTGGTAGTGTTACTTCGTAGTTAATATGCCCTTCTTAAAGTATTAAATAGAACCTGAGAAATTAATTAAATAAGATATTACTTCATAAGTCCTCTTCTGTTTTTGCACTCTTTCATTTAACTTTATTCAGCCAAACTTAGGATTAAGCATAGTTTGAAATAAAGAGTAATTTTTTATGAAGCTGTTAGTAACTATGGCTTTCCAGATCTCTGCCTCTGGACTTACCCATCTAAAACCTTCACAATCTAGAGCATTATTAAGGGGATAGCTTATCTCGGGTAAAAAACAGCATTTTTATTGTTACTTTACATATACTATTAACAAAAAAATTCTGGAAATTTAAGAGAAACATATTTTAGCTCGGCCATTGAGACGCCATTTCCCGTGACCCCTTGGAAAAAATATGCGCCGGTGTTGGCAGGATAACTCCATAGGATCATCTAAGTGAAAAAATACGTGTTTGAGTTAAAACCTTAACTTAGAACTTGAGCGAAGGAAAAACAAATTGAAAATAGGATTTTTGGCAGACATTTGTACAATAAAATGAAAATTTCAAAAATGGTATCTCAAAGGCCTGTGTAAAATTTCATGAATACCGGTTGAGTTGTTCTCGAGATATCTTACCAACTGACTTCAAAAACACAGTTTCGATAAAAACCCGTTTAAAGACGGCGGACTTAGCTTAGTTAGCCTCGAGCTCACAAGTTTGCAGGCTGTATCTTCAAAACTGATACCCCAATCAACTTGAAAACTTAGGACAATATTCTAGAGATGTTGTAGAATTTAATAAAACAATAAAAAAAATCGATTTTTTGAAACCCCTAAACCCATGCAAGCTTTCAAATGCAAAAAATTTGATTTCGATTGTTTTGTTAACCAAATTTATTTTGATTATCACACTGTGCGTGAAGTCAGGCATGTCCTTGTTTCTCCACAAATATTCGCTTTCGCAAATGAATTCCTTGTGCAAATGAGCTGTATCAGCGGTTTTCCACTTTCCTGCCTGTCCTTTGGCTGGCCGGCAAGCTCTGTGGTGAAACCACCGCTTTGTCATTGAGGATGTCTGGTTGTGGGATTTTAGTCGCATCGGCGTCTTCAGCTTCTATTCGGTGAGTGTCATCAATAAAAAATCTTAATAATCAATCAAATGATTTATCCGATTATCATCACACTTAAACATTGGCGTTTGCGTCAGCGTTTCCTGCGAGGCTGATAAATGCGAGAAATTTCGAATATTGAGAAATTGTACGTCATTTGGTTCTGTATATTTCTTGGCATTTTAAGGAGCAAATTGCTTTTAATTTATATTATTTGAGTGTGCACAAGCAAGTACAGTATAGAGGAATATAAAATTAAAAAGCTAGAATTAAAATTTATGTTTATAGATATTTAAAAGTATCCGCAGTGCAGCCTCCAAAATTTTGGTATATACTTGTATAGAAGTACATAGTAATATTACTCAAAAATAATATAAGACAACGAATGCCGTACATGATTTGCATTGAAGTTCTGCGTACCATCGCTTTTGAAGTTGACTGTGAAGTGAAATATCATACCTATACATAGTATGGTATTCATATTTAATGTTCATGAAGCCGCATCATTCATTCAAAAGGCGATGATGAGAACTTCGTGCGAAAAGGAAACCGCAATAACCAGTGGTGTAAAGAAATATTTTATATCAAAGATCATAATAATGAATCGTTGGCAAACCGCATTGTTATGCACAGCACGGTAATAATGCGAGAAGAAGGTTAGTTAAATATTTTGTGTGAGTTATGACTGCTGAATAATGATATTGGCTACTCCGCAGGACCACCTCGCAGGAATTGCACAAACGGCAGGCAGACCGCAGTATTCAAAATTCGAAAATCTTATTGGCGTTTATATTATGCGGAAATTCTCTTCTCTACGGCTTTTTTATTGTTGTATAAATAAAGGAAAATACAATTCTGTTTGCTTTAATTAAGCAATAACAGTTGGGAACGATGGCCAAATGGCACGTCCTTCATAATATTTTGAGGTAATTACATTAAAAAGCTTCTGAAAATGCGGAAGAGCAAAATGGTGGAAGTTGATATGGATGAGAATTTCTGCTTTGCATCATTACTAAAGTCCTACTTACTTGGGTTTCAGGTTAATATTTTAAGAGCATGGAGTATTTCGAAAAAATTTCGGAAAAGAGATTGTTGGTTTGTTTGGTATACAGGTACATACTGCATTCAATTCAATATCTGATCTCTCTAAGTATAACATAGGCCTTAGCTAATCTTACGCCAAAATAATATTCCGAGAGTGTTTAATAATACATTCTTTATTCACTCTGCTCTAAGTCGTGTGGTTACATAATGCTTAACGTTATGCCTTACAGTCCATGTTAACTTAGAAATGTGGTAAGTGAAAGCACCAATCCGAAAATATGCTAACACACCACAAATGCTCGTCTGAGTAGTTCATTTCCAGTTGATCAAGTTCTCATTGACATCGATTTGCTTGGTGACACCCTGGCACTTTCGCCTTTCAATTCCATCACCGTGAGCGTTCGAAACAGCGTGGTCTCTGCTATTGAACTTAAACGAGTTGCCAGCAATTGCAAGCCACAACGACCCAGCAGCCCTCAGTATATTCAGAGTAACCGGTGAGAGTGAGTTGGGGTAGATATGTGACGCATTTGATTCGCTCGGCTAAGAATGCCAAAGGAACAGCTCTTGCGGAAGTGTGAAGCCCTTTGCAGGCATGGCATGCAAATGCCAGTGGTTTAAAAGCGCAAACGACAAGTGAATTTTCATATAAAGCTGAGGTATTCTTTAAAAAAAAATTATGTACAGCGACTTGAATTTGATCGTTCAGTTTGTATGGCAGCTATATTCTATAGTGATTCGTTATCGGTGCTGCCAATAAATTAGTAGGTTTTTGATAGAGATATGCTTGTGCAAAATTTCAGATCGATATCTCAAATTCGAGGGACTAGGACAGTGGTCTTCAACTCACTTTTACAATGCTTATGCTCGCAACAGAAAAATTAAGTTACATGAACACATTAGTTTGCTCTGTTAGCTGTTTTGTCTCTCGTTGGCACCTTTACAAGTATTTTTGTCAATATGGGTTGTCAATGTTGCTGCTTACTTGTAGTTGCAAGTAGTAAGTGTAATAATTTCAGTTCGTTTTTTTTTCAAAAGCTGACAGCGGCAGACAACAGCCATGATTTTTAAACTTCTACTATGTGGTTATATTTCTAATAAATTGATGTAATCAAGATTCTAATCGATCGGGTGTTTTACTCTTTGATTTAGAAAGATAGAATGAAGTCTCTACGGTTCTAAACCTTTACTTAACATTGAAAAGTTTCATTTAAATGGTTTTAAGTTATTCAGAATTTAAATTTTTGCGGATAACAAATATCAAATATATGTATTAAAAAAATGTTTAATTGATCCGGCAAATAAATTCGTATTTTTTAAATTTGTGTAATCGGCTCCAAAAACACGTTTAAAGTTTTTTCGAAACGGTGTTTTCAGCGTTAGTGAGGAAAATTTCTATAAAAATGCTAAACTGATAAACTAGATACAGCAAGGACAGAAAATAACAGTTATTTCATACTTTTTGATTAAAAAATCATTATAAAGGAGAGTTCGGATTTATATGATGATGACAAAACTGATGATGATGATGAAAACTTTCGAATTGTGATTTTTATATTTTCCTCACAAAATAATAGTTATGCGTTGAGTTTTAAATAATTCTTATGCAATAGGGGTTGAAGAGTAAACTTTTTTTTTGGCATCGACAAATTATACTCTCACGTTATTACTTTCGAATCGCAAGGGAGAAGAAGTATTGCGAAAGAGTTATTTAAAACTCACCGCATAACTATTATTAGGTAGTCGAAAAAGTCTTTTCGTATTCTAATCAAACTTTAACTTTTTTTTATATTTATAATGAACTTTAATGAACCAAGTATGCACCATTTTGATCGACCACTTTTTGCTATTTTTCCGTTAGAGACATTATTTCATCAGTGTAAAATTTTCCTGGTTTCTCGGCGAAAAACTGCGACAAGTAATTTTCACAGGCTTCTCTTGAATCCAACTTTACTCCATTAAGGGAGTTCTGCACTAACCGAAACAAATAGTAGTCCGATGGTGCAAGGTCAAGTCCATATTATGGATGCCTCAAAACCGTCCAGACCAGCTCTACCAGTTTTTACCGGGTCATCAAAGATGTGTGTGGTCTATCGTAGTCCTGATGGATGGCGAAGCCCTTTCTGTTGATAAGTTCTGGATGTTTCCCTCGATTGCTTGCCTCAATCTCATCAGTTGTTGACAGTAAAATGTAGAATCAATCGTTGGACCAGGCTGGAGCTGCTCATAATGGATGATTCCTTTCCAATCCCACCAAACACTCAGCACAACATTTCGAGGTGTCAATGCTGACTTTGCGACCATGTGTTGAGCTTCACCACGCTTTATATTTCATTGACTTTTTTAACGATAGGTTGACCAGAGCGAGGTGCACATCGAAATTTCCAGAACGGAACCAAGCTTCACAAATTTCATTGAGGGCTTTCGTGGCATTCTTTCCTTTTTAAGAAAATTTTCAAAATATGGCGAATTTCTTCATTGTTTTCACTAATTTTTTACCAGTTGAAATTTTTTTTCAACTTCCTCGAATTTATTTATTTTTTCTGGTTAAATGAACACTATCTCATCTTTCCACCACTACATGATATGACACAATGTGATAGGTAGCACTGAAGATATACGACTGCAACGACATCTATTGACAAAATTCGAAAAGACTTTTTCGATTACCTAATATTATTCTGTGAGAAATAAATTAGATTAATGAAATTTTCTCATAACTTTTACAGTCTCTGGTTTTCACACGATCTTCCTAGTTACATACATTTGCCAGGTAATGATAGAACGAATACGATTCTTTATAATGGTTTCGACTTTTATTTTAAGTTTTGCATCAAAAATAGTTTTTTTTGGGAAAAACTTTGAGAAAATCAAAATTTTGACTATTGTTTCCATCATTCGTGTTAAGTATGTATTAATAAATACTTTTGAAATTGAGATAATTTAAAGCAAACATTTATTTCTCATCGCCAGACATTATTTTTCGGGGATCCTTAAAATTTTTCACATGAACAATCCTGGAAAAGCACTGACGTGTTGTGTGTGTTAAAGAAAACTCCCAAAAACGTGCTTCGACAGGATTGCAACTAGAAATAACCCCTTAAATTATATAGACATTTCATTGTTGATGAATATTACAAATAATATTATAATTTTTATTTTTCTAAATAAATTTAATTAGTTTAAGTAGCTATATAATTATATAATGCATGCCAACAAAGTAATTTGAAATGAATTTTAGATATTTTTACTAAAATTAATTCTAATTATTTTCAGTTTATTTACCGTTGCAAAACTTCTTTCACCGATCGCTTCACAAAAGCAAATCAAAACGAGACTGAAAAAGTGCCACAAAGTTAAACTGCGGCAACAATACACTTTCTAAAGCCAAGCCAAGCCATAAAACAACAACATAAACATTACAATAAAAATTGAACGAATTGTATCGAAACTGGAAAAGGAATTTAGTTCGCGAAAATGTTTCTGGCAATAAATCAAATGAATGGGCAGGCGTCCAAAAGGCGCAAAAAGGAGAACAAAAAGCGCGCGGCGGCAGCTGTTGTTACCAAAGTTGCTGACGACGGGGCAGATACTATACACGGTGGCGGTCTAACAATGCCGGAAGGTGGAACACAGGCGGAGGCAGAGATGAAAGCAGAGACGACAATACCCACAACACAACCGTCAGTTGATGCAACAGCATCGGCGGCTAGCTCGACGTCCAGTTCGACGGCCAATCTCATTGATGATATGTTGCTCAATTTTGTAGTCGACAGCACGACCATAACAGCCGCTGCGAAAACCAAAATTGCAACAAAGCCAGTGGCAGAGGATTCGCAATCGACGGCGAGATGTAAAAAATGCCAACACGCGCTTTCAAATGGTGAATGCCGTCAGAAACATTCGAAGGCCTCTGCGTTTTCTACGTCCCACTATGGCTGTCGCTGTGAATGCGATTCTGCGAATAAAAGTTTATGGAGCTCTGCATCGACGGCCGCGTCTACGTTCACACCCAAGTTTAACCCGCCCACGCCTTCAATGCCAAATGCGACGTCACCTACGTCATTGTATGCGGTGTATATGTGCCTAGGTACCCTCGCTCTGGCCGTGGGCACTCTGTCAGTACTTTTCTACTCGCATGTGCACTCCGTCGCCAGCAACAAAAGCGCGAGAATCAATAGCAAAATGCCGATGGCGATGACGCCGACAGATGCGCATTTAAATTTGGCTGTATTCCGGGAGCAATTTCAACGAGAATTACTGGCATCGGAGCATGTGCTGCGCGGCATAGTGTCGCAAGTACTGGACCAGCGGGAGAGCAAACGAAAGGAGCAGCCAACAAGCGGCCACAATGTCGTGTTTGGTGCAGCTGAGCCGATCCATAGCTACCAGCAACGGTAAGTAGTGAACTGGAACACCACTGAATTTAACGCTCATCGTTGCCCTGGTGAGTTCATTCTTCAGGCGATGATTAATTGCATTTGCCACACTCAACAATTGCCTACTTAGGGCAGGCACCAGCGGGCACCAGCTGTGGTGTTTCATGTATCTGCCGGTCAGTTCATGGGAGATATTTGAGCGTGACTAATTTGATTTTTACCCGTGGCAGGTGCTGCATCAATGGTGACGTTGGTTGTCCGTTGGGACTGCTAATGGCTTATTAAAAACCTATCAATATTGTGGGTGGCAAATGAGAAAGTAATGCTGGTAAAAGGACTGACTGACGAGGAAGCCTGCTTTGTTTCGTGTGCTATAAAAAGTTACAAAACATTTCCTTGGAGGCTTTTAGCTCCCTAGTGTGACGTCAGTTCTTGGATAGTAAGATAACTATAGCAAAAATAGCTATCAGAAAAGCAATTTCGGCTGGAGTTTTTGTTTGCAAGCTACTAGTGTCTGTCTGTACTTATAAAAAATTTATTTATTTTTTGCATATTTCTAATAAAAATCAAACCATACTTGTATAAGTAGAAGTAATCTTTATCTCCACTGTTTCTAATTTATCTTTAAATGCTTTTTTCCAAAAGTTGTTTTTTCATTGCATTGCAACAAATGGAGTTCCACACATAATGGCATCAAATGTACTTTCACGGCAATAAACAATTTCATTGATATCCCAAACCGTTTGTGCAGCGCTCTTATGGAAAAACCCGTTAAAAACTATAGGATTTTTGAATTTTTGTTTCATATCTAAGTTTATGAATTAATCAGTGAAATGAAAAAATGTTGCTCAAATATTATTTGCAGTCTTATGGTATATATGGTATGCAGTTTTAATGTTCCAGGCATGGTTTTTTATATAAAGGGTGATCTACTTCGAGGTTTCCTACTTTTTTAAAGAAAAAATACAAGCACACCAAACCGTTTTTGTTTTATGGATGATATGGCCTCCTGAATCTCTTCAGGTAGCTCATCGCCCCTCATGCGGCAGTTTTGCTTGTTTACATACCCATTGAGCCAGAAAAAGTATATGTATGTATATACGGTCGAATATTATCCAATAATAAATGCTGGTCCTCAAGATGGGTGATGTTGTTGCGAATATTACGCACAGTAGGCCGTTCTTTGCAGAACGTGTTTTTCTTAATTAAGTTTAACGATTTGTAAATTTTGTTCAGGCGTATTCCAATATGCCAAGGTGTTGGTGCCCTGGTCACAACCCCGTTCCAATCTGAGAGTTAGAGACGACCCCATATGTACATATAACTAAAAATAGTCAATAGTCTTGGAATATGCCAAGTTCAAGGCCAAACCGCTCACCCACATTTTATGACAAATGAATGACGCAATATTTGCTTTACACGCAGCTTACAGCTTGCCACATACAGCTAAAGCAGTCACGCGCTTCTCTAACTTCAACATTGATACCGACGTTATTACTAGCGGCGATGGGCGAAGTCTCGCGAGCAGCAAACGCTGATTTGCATTAAATTGAATATTTATGGCAGCAAGTGTTTTTGAATAAATTAGTTGGAATTTTAAATTGAATACTTCGAATCTGAAGCAACTGCTGGAATGGTATTTGAAAGAGCAAGTAATTTCCAGAATGCAGCTTATGAAGGAAGTTAAATAAAGTGGTTAAAGTAGATGATAGAGGGATTAGAAAATAATTTTCAAGTATAGGTCAAGGCTTAGGACAAAGAAGCAAGTAAAAGACAAGAAAATTGAAAATCAATATAAAATTGGTTTGTAAATACGTTTTGACTGAAATTAAGGTTGAACGTATCCAAATCATATCCTGAATTTTCATTATATTTACGTTGTCTGGAATAATTAAAATATTTGAACAATTTGGATTTTCGAAATTTCAATTAATTTCTCTGCAGGTTTCCAAAGTACTTACTTTGTATTGGAAAAAAAAAAGAAAATGCCATTTTCCCATGCCCATAATTTTTCACACCATACATAGCGGCGACTTTTACTGGACTACTTCAACATCTAAAAAAACGCTTTAAATGTTTCGATATAATTTTGTTTTATTTAACCTTTTTATCATTTCCCTTTGCAGCACGATTCGAGCGACGGCAGAAGAAAAGACAGCAACGATGCTGGCTGACGATGGAACGCTGGTGAGAAATGAGCGCAAATATGTTGGACCTGTCAGACACGTTGTAGACACCCCAACAACCGCGAATGCCGCAGAAAGCGCGGCGGTGCAGGGCAGTGCGAGTCGTGTGGCAAGAAGAGTACGTCGTGATATTACATCGTCGCCGGCGGCTATGCAATGTAAGTTCTGCGTTGCGAAAGATTTTGCTGGGGTCGTTAGGCGCCCAGGGGAATCAAAGTGTTGATAATGATGCGCTAGGCAAATGAAAAATGTTATTTATTTATTTTATTTCACGCTTGCTCTACCTTTGCCTTTTGTTTATGGTTATTTTTCTGGGTAGAGTTATTTACTTAACAAAATTTTTTGTGTGCTACTGTTTGTTTTTACTTTCTATGAAAAAATTTAATAAGGTCTAAAATATACATTTATTATTCATATTAAATGCATATATCTAAGGTCAAATGCTCCAATTTAATTTGAAATTTTATAAACTGTCCTACTGCAAAATCCTTGCTCTGAGCTCGAATCCTCTGCAAGCGTTTGGCACGTGGCTTCTTCAGTTTATGTATGTGTTAATTTATGATGTCGGTAAGAAATAATCTAAGGTATAAGTTTGAAGTATACAGTTAACAGTATGCTTTCTTTTATTCTCATACAAGTTACGTATACGCAATGTTGTACAATTCCTTCAGCTACGTGAGTGGTGTAAAACACACATCGCATTCAGTTTAAAAGCCTCAGGATTTAAAAAAAAAATATTAAAATATAATATAATAATATAGTAGTATATTTACAGAAACATGATCCATAATACTTCTTTGACTTCATTGCTTGATTACGTGTGTAGGTATGAAATTTACTGTAAAGACTCCTTATCAGTTCAATTTTACTCAACTTTGCGTACCCGTAAAGCAAACTGAATATATTTCCATCGCCAATAAATAGTTGAACTGAATGACTGTGATTTTCTGAAGGGGAAACTCATTAATCTTCTTGGCATCGAAATCATCCGCTCAGCAATAATACTGTGTCAATGAGTGCTTGAAATATTCAATATCATCAGACTGGAGCTGATTTTCAGTTCGCAAATTTATTGCTGAGCTCTGTTTTGCAGCTTCATTTCTCTGATTTCTTGTCCATCCGGTGCTTTAACACATACACTTTGGCAGTTCGGCTCCTTCGCTGCCGTGAGTGTGGTTTGATGCCTGTGCTTTTCCATTTACACCTTTTTGCTTTCGGTACCACTGAATGCTGTTGCAACACGCTTACTTGCTTTGCAGTCTCATTGAGCTCACTTATTGGTTTGATTTTATGTCTTTAGCTGATCCTTTTATCGAATTTTTCAACCCGGATCACCGCAAAGTGCTGGAAGAGCAGGATAAGGAAATACGCAAACGTACAGGACTGAAAGGAGCTGCGCCCGGCGGTGACGAGTGGATTTACTTAAATACCTACTGCCGAGTGCCGGTAAGTAACAGTTAAAAGGTGAATGTTTATTTTTTTTTTAAATACAGAGATAATTTTGACTCATAGCAGGAAAATAATTCTGTAAATTTATCATTCATTAGGAAAAAATCATAACTGGTTTCTGCAAGGGCACCCAAGACTATTGTCCTCCTGCGCCTCAAGGTCCCCCGGGTCCAGTGGGTCCCAAAGGGACAACAGGACCACCGGGATTGCCCGGAATTCCTGGACCGAAGGGCAATCGCGGTGATGTTGGACTACCAGGGCCAAGAGGAGTCGATGGTGCTAATGGCCCGATCGGGCCACGTGGACCTAAAGGTGATATTGGCATACCCGGTCGTGCTGGTCTCGACGGACGTGATGGTGTGCCAGGTGAGCCTGGCTTAGATGGTGTACCTGGACGTGCTGGTGCCGACGGCATACCTGGCAAAGATGGTCTACCCGGCTTGGATGGGCGAGATGGTCTAAATGGCAAGGACGGCAAAGATGGTGCACCCGGACCGAAAGGAGCTCAGGGACCACAAGGAGAGAGAGGATTGAAAGGTATGTATAAAGGTTAGCAAGCAGTTTTTAACTGTACACTGTACACACCTAAAGTTCGAGATATTTGTAATACAATTCCTTCTGAAATGATAAGACCTCTAAAGTACATACATAAATCTGTATTCGCTGCAACTTTCCTTCGAATTGTCGAGTTTTCATTTCGAGCTTTCATCTGCACTTACGATTTTCATTTGATTTGCTTATCATTCTGATTCAGTCACAGCTAAAACAACAAAATCTGTTACCATTTCACAAGTACGCCAGCGAGGTGAGTCCATCTCATGATTTTGCAACTTGCGCCGAACTTTCGTCGAGTATTTACACATTTCCATACAAACGAATAATAAGGTATTGGCAGACCAAATGCCTCACTCGCACTGGTACTCGACTTTGGTCCTAACTAAAATTACTTTTTCGGTTATTTGTTTAGAATTATTGCCGGGTGTTGCATAGATTTAGAGTCCTCCAGTATTTGAAGTGGCTACTTCCTTGGGGTGCGATTTAAGGCACTTCCTCTGTTCTATTTTTCTTACTTTGCCCTAATTTATTTCCGTCGCCTTGCATATTCTGCAATATAAGTTTTTGTTTCTTTGTCCTTGTTGTACACTTATGTGCTTGGTATATAGTGAGTTCGTTTATTGCTCCTTACTAGTGCCTTTTGTTTATCCCTTTTATTTGCTTTTGTGAGCAGTTTGTGTTTGTGTTTGCATTTATTTGTTCCTTGTTTAGCAATTTCCTCGTTTCGTTCATCTGCAGCTCTGATTTGTTGCAGTAAAAGTTTTGAGAACGTGACCGAAAGTTTCTTTCCAATCCTAAGAAGTGTTGATGGCTACTAAAAATATGTTACCGAAAAAGAAATAGATGGAGAGTGAATGGAAATTGTAATTTGAATTAAAGGTTTACAGACGCTGTTCATCTATTCTTATTTGAATTTTGAAGTGCTTAACAAGGTGGTTTTTTTATGAAAAATGTTATACGAAAATGACTTATTCAACAGGGAAACAGTGCTGAAAATGTTTACCTAATATTGAATTCTCATTCTTCATACAATTTAATTTGTAGCAATATAAAAGGATTAAATCCAGTTAAACACCTTGGGCAATGTGTTCTGAACCGTAAGAGGTGCTCTGAACTACTTTGTCTTAAATCAATCTTGCCGCAATGACTGGTTTTATTTTTGCCCAAGCTGTATGGAGTAGATGAGGTGGAATGTTCTTGTCACTTTCTCCTCTATTGTCCAGTTTTTCCAGACTGCGATTAAATATTTCGGTATGTACAGGGTTTGTTCAGAAACTATAATAATAGGACCGATTTTCTTCCACCGCGTTTGTATTTCGGAGCATGCGTGCACTGACTGAGTTCGGTAGAGGACGTTCCTGGCTAACAAAAGAGTGGCTGGTAAATTGTCTCCGACCTGGAGAGTCAGGACAAACATTTTCGCCCGATGTATTTCTGTGAGTGGTGCAAGACGAAAATGCAGAGTTCGATAGAGCAGAGGTACGCGATTAAATTGTGTGTGAAACTCGGTATATCTATGACAGAGACGTTTGATAAGATCAAGCAGGCTTGCCCAGGTGTTGCTTTAGCAATAAGTGGTGTGTTTCGGTGGCGCCAGGCATTTTTGGAGGGCCGGGAAGATGTCGCTGATACAGACCGTGCTGCCTGCGACTTCGACAAGTTTTGAACTCAGACCGTCCTAAGTATTCATTTAATTGCCCAGATGTTAAATTAATCAAAAGCTGTGGTTCATGACTTTGTGACGGAGTACTTGAGCATGATGGTCCCAAAAGTTCTCATTGAAAGTGATCCCCAATTTTCGAATAACGCAATCCCAGGTGACGAGTCATGGATCTTTGAGTATGATCCCGAGACAAAGAGGCAATCTTCCTTTTCTTTTGAGACAACAGAAGGGATCCAAGTAGCATGCACCTCGGCTCTTATGGCTATTCCTGAGAATGCCTTCAGTGACGCCTACAAAGCTTGAAAACCGCGCCGGCAGCGCTGCATCGACGCAAAAGGGAATTTTGAAAATTTTTAAAGAATTGTAACGATTGCTTCATTAAATGTTTTCAAATCGACTCTGACCTATTACTTACTGGACAAACCTTGTACACCTTTGTGGAAAGCTAGAAACACTTCGTCGATCTATGTGAATCTGGTGATCCATTTTTAAAAGATTTTATATCATTAAAGACAAACGCTCACAGCTGTCCAAGTAAAATCCATCAAAAGGTTCAACCCTCCGACTTAACCAAACTTAATCTAATCGTCTTATGTTTTGAAAATCAAATAAATTTACTATCTTTTCAGCTTTTCTTTTTAATAAAAAAATAAATATTTATTTAAATCCGCAGGTATTGCTGGACCCCGTGGTCGGCCAGGAAAATCCGGAAAGGATGGAACGCCCGGAATACCAGGAATTAACGCTTGGAAAGTACAGTTATTAAATGGCAGTTTCTCCAATGACTTACTCATTCCACCATCAATTGCGGGTGAATATTTGTACATTATTCTTATTATTCAACTCTTGGCACAGTTTGTGAGTTTGCGAAGCTTCTATATATGTATGCATAGGTACACCAGTAACCTCTTATAGAAAAAACTTCCTGCCGATCCAATTACAAATTACACACAATGATGCATTTGCAAGTAATAAGTAGCTGATTATACTTACATTCAATGATTACTAACTATTTCAAAGCGTAATCGATTCTTTGTCTTTCGCACACACACACAACACTCACAAAGTCAGTCATAACAATTATGTTGTCCTTTAAGACGTCACTTTGCAATCGCAACATTGCGATCGTTGACATATTAAGTAGGCCGCTATATAATTTTGTATACATATATAACACATTTTGTGTCAATTAATTAATCGCCTCAATATTTGCGGTAAACAAGTGCACAATAGCTCTTAAGCTACTTAATTATCAAAGAAGTCCATTTGATATTATATTAGAAATTCATCTTGCCATTGCAGACTTGAATACGCCGCACATAGAACGCTTCGTAATCGTCGAGGAGGGCAAGACTTTGAATCTGAGCTGCGCCGCCAGTGGCAATCCGATGCCGCATGTTGAGTGGCGACGCGATGACGGACGCACAATTAACATTAACGGCATCGAAAGTAAGTATAATCGAGTTTATAAACGCTTTCATTATCGTAGAAAAGCCTATTTTAATTGGCGATTTACGCGAAATTGCCGCTGGTCAACAGTTAACCGCATTACATGTACTTATTCTATATATAGTATACCCATCCCAGTATTATAGAGATAGTGCTTTAATGCCAAGTATTTCATCGTTGTCCATTTCAGTGTCGTCGGTTAGCGGGCCTTACTTGAAATTCACGAACATTACCCGACATCAAATGGCTGCCTACACGTGCTATGCAGATAACGGTCTGGTGCCAGTCGCGAATGCCACCTTCCTCATTCAGGTTCACTGTAAGTAGAGTTTTGGGTGGTAAGCAAATTCTAGTGAGAACTTATGGAAATTTTAACTTTTATGAACAGTTAATTAGCAGTATATTTTAGTTGACTCAAAAAAGCGGATATATTTTTAATGCGCGATAATTGAAGTTAAAATGAAGTTTTTATGAACCATATTAATGGCAACCAATTCGCATTTAAAATTTTATGTTAATTAATTCAAGTTAATAAGTTAAAGTTCCCTAAATGAGCGCATTAAAAGCTAAAAAGCTTAATAGACATATTTTATCATTCACTTATAGCGTTGGTTGTAAAAAATTCAAAACTATTTGTACAGTAAACCATGCAAAGTAGAAAGTAGGGTGTGACGCCCAGCAAAGAAAGTCATTTATTACCGTAAATTCATAGTTTTTTTAATCAATGATTGGGACTCACAATATATCAGGAATTCTCTATAGGGGTTTCTTGCTTCATTTGGAATTAACAGCAATTAAGTTAATTATTGGTGGTACAGACCATCTGATTGAATTTGTTCCGGTAATCCAGATCTCTACATCGCTTATTGATCGCTTAACACATTTTGATGAATGTTTTGGGCATGAAATGTGTCAATTATATCCAAATACCAGAATTTTTGGAAAAACAACGCCGGGTATAGGTCGGAAAAGGGATGCTTGACAACGTAACTGAGGACCCTACATTCATCAAACACATTACTACTAGAGGCGAGACGTGGGTTTATGAATACGGCATCGAAACTGTTCAAAAATCAAGCGAATGGCGCTCCAAAAATAAACCGAACTGTTTATAAGCCCGCTGAGGTTTATAGCCAGTGTATGAAAATTTCAATTAAGCATTGGCATGCTTGTTCAGCAGCCTATTTAGAAGTCGACAATTAAGATTTGTACAATGCCTGAAAATGTTTTTTGTTTTTAAGTCCGGGTCAAATTTGATTAGATAAAAAATAGTAAATTGTAGCAATTAAATGACCACACTAACACCTATTCATGTAAAATTCAAATATAAAATAAATTACTAGTAAAAAGCATAAATAACGGTGCGAAAAATGCAATCTATGGAAAAAGTAAAACCGTTTAAAAAAATTCCATATTTTCCAAGCGTTTCATTTTTTGCCATAAATTTCAACGAATATTCTTCATTTTCCTGTTTATATACATACATATACATAAATACGTGCTGTGCATGAATCTATTTAACTAAAATATAAATTCCATCTTTGCTTTCTACACACTTTCCATTTACAGTTTCGCCAATGATTGCCGTGTACCGTCAAATGATTTATGCTGAGTACGGACAGAGTGCAATGCTCGAATGCATGGTGAGTACGACAATGTAGAAAAATATTAACACTTTCTAGAAAATAAATATTTTGCCATAAACAGAATGAAATATGAGTCGCATGCTGGAAAATTTGGGGTCAGAAGCGGGAAAAGGAAAAGAGCAAAGAAAACTGCACTGCTTTTCATTTTATAATACTATAGGGTTCAATACACAAGAACGTTATAAAGTTTGGGAATGTTGGTGGAGTTTTAGCTAAAACCTGAACAGCTGGCCAGCAACAAGGAAAATAGTGCCCCGATACTAAGCTGTACAATCTAGTCAAATATAGTTTTTTTTACCATTCAATTTTTTTTTTATAATTTTTTACTTGCAAATGAAGCTAATTTTTTCCTTGGGGACTGCCATTATCGACGCATTAAATCCCTCAATGCTTCTCATTTCTCTTCATATTAATGCTTATGTGTAAGCTATGAATTAAATTCCCTAATGCACTTTAAATTCACATCGGTTTAATTCCGAACCAAAAACTCATAAAGTGGTATTAATTTTGTTTCTATGTAATCCCTTAATTGTTATATAGTATAATAGGTACAAACTTAATTTGTATTTTATTTCAATTTTATTTCACATTTATGCCAAACTACGTATAAAAACTAGGAAGCAAAAAAAGTAGCTCATTTAGATTGTAACGAGGCGAGCAAAAACTTTGCTAAATGAAAATAATGTTAAAATAAACAAGGGAAATTGTTCTAGCAATAACAACAAATGTTAAATTATGCATTATTTACCCTCCAACTAATATCTGTTGTCTGTCCATACATAATTACGCTTGAACTACAAACTAATTCCGCATTTACGGTTGAGTCTAGTGCTAATTTACAGCGCAAATATAAATATGAAATTCGGTTGGCTTCAGCACATTAGCGCTACTTTTTTGGCAACTGATTGCTATTTGATTAGTTTTGGCCGAAGCTGGTGCTTTTGCGGTTATTATAAAATAATTGTGGTGGATTTTGTGGGAGTTGTGTGTTTTTCGTTTAATTTGTTGCTTTGTTTATATACTATTATTATGCTATACTTTGTAGGTATGACATTTGTTTGCTTAATTTGTCGGATTTATTGGTTTCTTTGTTTATATTGGTTTCTATGTGAGGCCTTGTGTTCCACGTAGGAACTTGTGAAAATATGCATATAAACTTACTTTTAGTAAAAAGAATATATGTATTTGCTTTTGGCGAAATATTCTATTTTATTAGGCTCGAACTTACCACCTGATCAAATTTGACTCGGACTGAAAAAACTGCATTTTTACTTATTTTACAAAAGTCTTAATTTTCGATTTAAAATTTATTACAAGCATGTTAATTTCTCTTAAACTTGTTTTAAGTCTCGGGTAGGATGACATTCAGTGCCTTCAGCGAATTTCGATTTCTTCGGTTTCGGCAGGTTGTTGGACAGTGTTGAGGTCGTCTTCATCAAACTATGTTTCGTCTCCAGTAATGATCTGTTTAATGCATATATGGTTCTCAGCCAACTTACACTGACACATTTCATACCCGAAACATTAGCCAAAATATGTTGAGTCGATCAATAAGAGTTGTGGAGATTCTCTGCTCTATCTCTACTACTAAAACGACGATTTTAAAGCTCCGGTTCTTTAACTTTTGCGATTTTATGATCATTACTTGTGGTGGATGGACGTTTGAGGATAATTGTCAATAGCTTTGTAGTCGAAAAACTCTTTTCGTATTTTGTCAAAAGATGTTGAAGTCGTATATCTCCAATACTACCAATCAAATTGTGTCATATAGTGTTGGAAAGGAGAGATTTTAAGCTTCATTTAACCGAAATTAAATTCGGGTAATTTGAAAAAAATTTACAGCTCTTCAAAAATGTGTGAAAATAATGTAGATCTTCGCTATATTTTGAATACCAATGAAATTTGTGAAGTTTACGTAGACGATGCTGTATCAGTTCGTGGAGCACAACGCTCGCTTGCGTTCTGGAAATTTCGAAATATCGGTTTACACTGATGGAATAACGTCTATGGCGGAAAAATGGCAAAAGGTGGCAGACGAAAATGCTACATATTGGGATCATTAAATTTCATTATGAATATAAAAAAAATAAGTTGAAGTTTGATTAGAAATACGAAAATAGTTTTTCGACTATCCAATATATGCTTTACCTAAAGCTGCGAGTATTCTTATAAGAACAAAATGTTATATTTTAAATTTGTTATGAGAAGCTCTAAGAATGGTTTTGATTTAATCTTACAAGCAAATATTCTATAGAAAAATATATTTGCGTCGATCCGATGTTTGCTCCAGCACCCTCATCAAAAAAATTTCTTGATTTTTAATTAACCTAATTTTTTAAGTGAGTTCACTAATCTCGATTCGTTCTTCATTATACAAATAAATCTCTTACATAACCTCCGCACCTTGCGAGTGCAGCTTTGCAATTAAATGCGAATGAAAGTCTGCACTTTTCCCCATCCAAAATCATCTAAAATGTTTGTGAAAGACGAGCGAAAGCTCACAAAAAGTAAACAAACGCATGTCTCCACTTTGCTAAGTGATGCAGCCAATTTACCAGCACACTTAACAAGAAAGGTTAATAGCCATAATGACAGCATCAAAATAGCAACAGCAACAACAACAAGCCTTATAAATACGTGTAGAAAAGTTGACAACTTGAGCAAGCATAAAACAGAATGATAGAGGTGGAATTAAGACGAGAGAGTAATGATTTCACAGCCGACAGCTCACATACCAAACCAGTGTATTAGGCACAAAGTAAAGGGTGCAACAATAATGGTTGTGCATACATAGATGTATATAGAGCCTTTTACTTACCATATATAAAATACACTTATGTATATCGTTGTGTATTTACTGTAAGACCCTTGATAGCCTGCAACGTTAGGTCTTTAGACGTAGGGTTATGTCACCTAAATAAATGGTTTGCTGTAAGCAAAGCAGGCAAATCGATACTTATCTGTCTAATCTCCCTTTGATAATATAAAACTTTGTCAATGAAAAGTCACTTTATCCACAACCTTAGCCAGGTAATTACTCAGAAAATTTCTTGGATGACATACACCGTGGCTAAATATACATTTAATGAGGCGCCCATATTTACATCACTTTCAGAATGTCTGCTAAAATTTTAATTAATCGTGACAAGGTTGAATATTCTCTTATTACTTTATTGTCATAGCATTGTCGCAACCACTCCAGACACCCACAACTCAACTGGTGGCCGCCTACAGCAAAGCATGTAAGCAACACTTGGCTTTGATTATTTCTTTGCTATACACTAGAAGACTCCTGTCAAGTTCAACTCGTGGATTACTCACTCTTCTTATGTCAACCCTAGCTCGGCTTTCCCTTCAATTGTTGTCATGTTCGTCTAATTTTTCGACACTTGCGAGTGTTACCCTTTTGTCGGCGCATGTTGATGTCTCGACTTATTATGCGGTATGGTCGGGGGGTGCCACATAACCATCGATGCTGTCAGTTTTACATTTATTACAAGAAATAAAATTAATTGTGCAGTAAAGTATTCCCCTGGAATTTGCTCTATGTCTTATTTGATATGAAGCAAGCGATGCTGAAAACTGTAAATGATGCTCATACTCATTTGAGTCAAGGTTGGTTTAATGTTATGACAGTGAATACTTAATTAGTCACATATGCGGCAGGGGCTTAGAATCCAAACCTTAGTGTGAGAACTTTATGTCATTTGTTATCCGAAATTTTTACTTTCCACTTTTCAAGCTGCAGAAAATGAAAGCTATTCGCTTACAAAGGTGATTTTGACAACAGTTCAAAAAACATGGAGAAAATTAGTGTTTTTAAAGTAAAAATAAAATTCTTTGGATGTTTCGACTATTTGTAAAGTGACTTTTCTGTTACAGGTGGAGGCGTTTCCTGAGGCAATAAAGTATTGGGAGCGTGCTTACGATGGAAAAACTCTAGATCCGGGCGATAAGTACCAAATCGAGACATACACTGACAGGTACTCATTTCACGTCTATATAATATATTATAAATAATAAGAATTGTGAAGCAAAATGCTCAACTGTCTATCTAATCATCCAGCTTCAAGACAACAATGCGTTTGACGATAACGAATTTGAGGAAAGACGACTTCGGCTACTACTACTGTGTGGCACGCAATGAAATGAATGCAACTATGGTCAACTTTGAAATTGCGCGTAAGTTGGCTAACCAGATTTATGCCAACAAAAGGGCGGGAAAAATTGACTATAAACATTGTGTGGCTTTTATTTTCAGCGCAAGATCCCAACAGCGAGATACCATATGTAGGAAAGGAAATTAAATTCTACGGACAGCGGCCACCGGAAAGTGAATGCCCATTGTGTGAGCAATGCCCAGATCCAAGGTGAGTTTATGTGGTAATAGGATTGCAAAAAAAAAAACACAAACAACAATAACAAATCCACAAGCAAGCTCAGTGCACGGAAAGTAAATGGCGTTGAATGTAACAGTCACTGCTGAGCAGCACATATGCTTTATTGGCTTTGTTGTAGTCGAAAGGGGTTTTATGGCCTTTTTTCGCTTTGTTGTTTCTGTTTCGCGCTTGCAGCTGCATTTTCATGTTTGTGTACTTTCATTTGAATGTGTATTAGTTGAGCATCCAGGAGAAGTGGTGCGGTTCCACTTTTTTTAATTAAAATCACAATTTATCGCTTGCCATTGCCTCAAAGCGCACAGTAAAGTTAGCTGGTAAATGGTGTCACCTACCGTTATAAGCGCGCATTTCTATCGCCACGCTCAGATGGCTAATCGCTTACACGCTTGTATGTGGAGATATATTTTTTTATTTTTTCTTCTCGACTATAGTTGATTATATGCTGTGTGGGAATGTGTGTGTGTGAACTTGACCGTTTTGTATCACATGCCGCTGCTTCACTACTTTCTAGCGGTTTTGTTGCTAGAAAGTGCTTTCTGTGAAGAACATAATTAAAATTTATGCAGGTACGTTCGGTTCAACTTTTTCTTGTGCCAACCGTCATGGTGGCCCCATGCACATACATACCGGCACTCGAGATAAACAAGCATTTGCGTTGGCTTCTCTTTAGCCCTCTGGAGTATACACTCACCTTATTTATGTAATCACAAAAAAAAAGCTTGAACTCCATTATCTTTTTACTTCGTCCACCTGTTTTTGCTCACAGGTGTCATAACTTTTAGCGCACGCCTAGCTGATCGCTGAGCACTGCTCTTCCACTCGTAAATTCAATTTACCTTTAGCGCAGATTTCACACAAATTACGTTTTGTTTATATTTATTTTCCTTTCCTTTTGTTATTTGCTTTTATTGTCCACTTTCATTGGCGTCCATTTGCGTTTTGCTTAATGAACAAATCCTCTCCCACACCACACCCACTCAAATCGGCTTATTAACACCTCTGCGCGCCTTTCCATTTATGAGTCCATTAAATATTCATAACTTCGCACTTATTTCGGACAATTAATTTTATGCTTTTGACAGCCTGTACCAGTGTAAGGACTCGATTAATTCGAACTTCGAAATTCAGCCCACCGGAAATTATAGCTACCCTGGACTGCCAAAGAGACAAAAGAGTAAGTGCATAATTTTAAATCTCATATATGAATTAAAAGTTATTTATATTTAAATATGGAATTTCATCTTTTGCTTAAATCAATTACGAAATGTCGCTCGCTTTTTTCATTCCGCCTCTTTTTCTCTTATATTAGGTTGGTTGTTGTACGCAGTCGGCAAACCGGTATTCCATAAGGCAGTTAATGAGATTTATGGCTGCTGGTTGAAGGATCCAGTTAGTTCGGCGGATGTTGATCATGAAAAGACCTACGTCACCGAAGAGAATGACACGCATAACTTGTATGAATATCCCACGAAGTTGAAGTACCGCATGAATTGGTCGCCACGTCGGAAGTATAACATTCCAGAGGGTTTTCAAGTAAGTAGTTGTTGTAATTTAAGTTTTGATACACTGAAAGTTTGTAACTGTAACGAAGTTTGTTATACCTCAAAAAAAATGTCAGAGACCCTATAAAGTGTTTATATAAATTTTCAGCGTGGCAAACTGAGCCGATTTATGCATGTTCGTCTTTCTGTCCGTCTGTATATATATTTTATTCCTCAGTTTTTCAGATATCGATTTGAAATTTGGCATAGATTACAATTTCCGACCTTATGGCTTAGATAGTTATATAGTAAATTTGAGATTTTACACTGCGACCTATGGTTTATTGTGCCCTCTATGCACTATACCACATATGGTAGCAAATGTCCAGCATTCTGAACCATTCCAGGAGTCTGCTGGGCGCGACTAAAGTGATGTGATACCTGTCCACGTAGATGGAACCTAGTGTCTTGAGCCTGCTTCTGCAAATTGCTGGGCAATCCAGTATCAGGTGTTCTGGAATTCCTGCTCCATGACGCAGAACCGGCAGTTTGGGCAAGAGACTAAGCCCATGTTGGACAAGAGCTTTCTAAGCTTGCAGTGCCCTGTATAGAGTGCGACAAGGAGGCGGACTTTATCTCGCATGAGGCTGATCATTCCCTTAAACCTTGAAAGGTTGTAATCTCCTTGAAGAAGCTTGGCATGGCGCATTCCTAATACCTGCTGCCAATGCTGTTTTTTCCCTACTCTCTTTTCCGTGCGGATCTGCTCATTTATAGTTTGGGTCCCTACTGGGTTCCGGCCCATCATCCTGGACGCTGACGCAGAGCGGGTAGCTCAGTTCAGATCATACTACCATTGCAAACTTTTTTATTTGTGAAAGGTATTATAGGTGCAACCGAAGTTATAATTTTTTCTTGTTTTTGAATAGTTTTTCGTAGGTTCTTCGTATGTTTTGAGTAAGAGTTTTTTCGAAACTATGATAAAAGTAAGAAAAGTAAGTATTATTTAGGTATATTCCATCCGACTAAACTCAACACCAGTAAAATACCATATTCCCTTCCTATTTTAAGACTTTAAACTCTGATGAGTCTACATAGAATGTTAGAGCTTTAAAAAGCTCAGTTAAGCATCAAACTCTAGGGAGAGTAAATATTTTTCAGAAAAGCTTCAACTCTTTGAATTTAACTCACACACCTGTGATTGCTAGTGTCTAGTTTATGTATTCCTACGGACAAATACATGACTAATACACTTGTAAATTGGCTTTTTTGATGCATGAGCGTGTACCCTTGATATTACATGACTTACTGTAAATGCATTGCCACGTCACTTTCAAACACAGCAAGAATTTTCCCTCGTAAAACTTTTTTGTTGAACAAATATTTTGTTTCTCCTACTGTGCAAATCTGTAATGGTGTGTGTGAGGTCGAGAGGCTGCAAATATTTGCAGACACTTTGGTGTTTACGATATGGTTGAATGCTAACAACAATCACTTTGTAGCATCAACAGTCTCAGCGACAATCACAAGCAATATGAGTCCAAGGGATTCTTGACCTAAGTGACTCTACATATATGTACATAGATAGCTAACTACTTATAGATACGAAAAGTGGAAACGAAAGCGCCAGAGGCAAACACTGTGGAGCTAAAGCTTAAACTTTCCCACCTAAAGTGTTAAGCGATGGAGAGTTAGTTAGAATTTTGACTTAGCAGATTTACTATAGACTTAATTGTAGTATAATTGAAACTAAGTATTGATTAATATACAAGAATTATAGAAAATGGTTAACGATGGGTTTCTAATATGAATCGAACTCGCCTTTTGTATGAATATTAGTATATTTTTAAATAACCACAATAGAAATATCATGCAACATTTTAGGGAACTTTACAGAAATCTTAACTAAAGTAATCATGCCTTTGCCATTTAGTTATAAAAAGCAGGTATAGTAGCTTTAAAAGAGAGTTGGAAATAATGTAATCTCTCATGATCAATATCTTTAAATCTCTCTTTTGTTTCTCATATTTATTTACAGGGAAATGCACATGTCGTTTATAACGGTTCATTCTACTACAATCAATTCAATACCGATCTGGTCGTTAAATTGGATTTGGCAACAATGAAGAAAATAAGTAAGCAAATTACTACTCATTGCTTTTAAAGATAGGATATGAAGCAATTTATCAAATATTTAACTTTTATATAACTTTAGTAAACTAAGGTGTCCTTAGCAACAATTTTTTTCCTTAACAAACATTTTGTTCTATTCGGTCTATAAATATATGTCAATAATGAAATTCGAAAATGCATTGGAAAGCTACTGTCTTTGTGTTTTTTTCAATATATGTTTTTACATTGGAACGTGAACAAAAATATTTTTTTCTCATACAAATATGTGCAAATTAGTGCATGAAAATATAATTTTGCGGAGAGTTCTTCTTCATGACTTTAACATTTAGCAAACCTTATCCGAAAGTCGCCGTATTTTGATCAAAGTTCATGGTGAACATGCTCTAGCTTAGCGTAGGTGCCGAAAGTGGTTCACACAATTTAAAAGTGGGGATTTTGGCATGGTGCACGAAATATGTCCTGAACGGCCAAAAAAGTTTGAAGATGTCCAGCTGGAAGCATTGCTTGATGAAGTTTGTTGGAAAACATAAATGACTTTCGCAGAATCTGGCCAACCAGCCAAATTGACCACAAAGCCGAATATCCAAGACGATAAGGTAATGTTCTCCCTTCTGGGTGTGGTCAGAAGGGAATAAAGTGTTATGAGCTTTTAAAACCCGCTGAAACCATTAATGGAGAACGCTATCGATAGCAACTCATCAGATTGAGGTAAACAATCTCAAAACTATTAGACACGAGTCAATAAAACCTTCCATCATGTTAATGTTCGGCATCATATTGCAATACTGGTTTAAAATTATTTGAAAACAGCGGTTGGAAAGTTTTCCCTCACCCACCTTGTAGCCCACATCTTGCCCCTTTTGACTATCATTTGCTCCGGTCGTAGTAGAACGCAATCACTGGAATATGGTTCATAACAGATCAGCTGAATTCCGCGAACCAGGAGACTTAGACGAAATTGACATTGATATTGATATTGATATTGATATATGAGCGTATTTAGGATAAATTTTATAAGAGTTCTAGGTACCATGACGGATTGGATATATAAGCTGTTCAAGTGATATCCCTGTTAGGATCGACCGTTTAACTTGTCTTAACCATTCTTATAAATAAAAGAAACATAGAAGTGCTTCAGACAATAAATTAAGCGCTTTAATATACTGTTTTATTTTAAAACTCCAAGTCATTCGGAATAAAAAGCTTATCCTTCACTAACCAATCAGTATTGCATTTATTCAATTTTCATTTTCAATAAAAAGAAATGGCCTACTGATGTGATATAGGAAATTGCTATTTTCATACTTGTATGTCTACAGTATACCATATATGTATTGTCATGCATCAAACAATCAGCATGTATTTGTATTTATGTATATCATACTACATTTTTGCTTTTGTAAGCATTTATACATTTATCTTGTCCTTTTACTTTATTTGTTTGTTTGTATTACCACTATAGTTACTCCGTTGCCGTATGCCGGCACAGCTGTTGGCAACAGATTGTATTCGACCGACCACAATTACATGGACTTCAATGTGGATGAGGTTGGCCTGTGGGTGATCTACAGCACTTACGACTCAAACAATACGCTGGTGGCCAAGGTGAGTTTTCATTCAAACTTTTATATTTACCTGTATATGTATGTATATATGAGTACGAGTATTTGCAATGACACCTCCATTTGAGTAATCCCAGCGAACATAAAAATATTATTGAACAAGTTTTACCAAAAGTATTATACGAGTATTACTTTAAAAGCAATAAAATCTGCCGACTTTGTATAACCACGGAAAAGCTAGTTTGTGTTTGACACATTAGACGGAATAAATTAAAAACTATAGTTATAATTAGACAATATAATTTACTTCTCGAACGAACGAAAAAGTCCGAAAAAAAAAATTAAAAAAGTATAGTGGTAAGTTTTGCGTGGCCACGAGTGTATGTATGACATTTTATGTATATCCTCTAACTACGAATTTGTATGCATTGGAAATATCAAAATGAAAAAAATTACTTTTCCAAACTTCGCTGGCCGATCAGAAGTAGCAGTCACGTGCCGCCTCGAATATGACTGACTGAATACTTTACATTTCTGTCAACGCCCGCAACAAAATAACAGTTGTTATTTGCAGCTTTACTTTTTACTTCAAGTTAAGGCCAGAAGCTTTTCAAAGTAGTTTTGTGGCTTTGTGGGTTATTGCCACACGTATCATCACATGTGCTGTCACATGTCCTTATACACACACTTAGTGAAATTCATTTTGATTGTCACTTTTATTGCCGTGACATACCTTGGAACTCATGCGCACGCATTCGTAGCATTCAGTGCTACGAAGAAAATTTAGCTTCATTTATGCTTTGTTCGACTGTAAGCGACAGGTGTCCCTGCTTGTTTTGTGGCATGTTCTTTAGAACGACGCGCTTCCTCAAGGTGACATTATCAGCTCCACTTGGAGTATGTGCTCAAGTGTAAAATATTTCTATTCATTCTATGAAATACCAGAAGCACGTCATAAACTACAGTATTTATATATATATATAATAATGTATATATACATATTTGTGGTGGTACCATATTCTATACATATTGGCATTGCAATAACCCTGGAATATGGAATCTTGCGACTTTGCGCATCATCATGTGGTCGCATGTTGTAAGAGTAATGAAAATATTCTTCCTGCCCTTAAAGAAGTTTTGGGTAAAAGCAGTACATTGACGATTCCTACGTACTCTTGCTCTACTTTAGCTTTCGCTTGAGCTTCTATTATCCCCCTGAAGCTTTTCATTTCGCTTCTGCATTTTATAGAAAAGCTCATATTTATTTAATGCTGAAATAATAGCAAAAATCCATCTACCAGATGCCTCCACTCCTAATTGAACTGCTTCCAGTTTCCACATGCAAGAACGTTAGCCCTTGCAGTGTGCTACTTTCTTGCAATAACACTGGTTCTCCTTGCACACATATTCTTGTACATTTTTCTATCCCTTTTGTATAACTTTGTTCTCTTATCTGCTTGGAGTATTTCGCCTTGGTCTAAAGGTTCTTTGTGCATTAGCCATCATATTAGTCATTTGTAGCCAAGGAAAATAAGCAGTAAAGTAACGTATGAATAAAGTAAGTGAGATTGTTGCTAAAAGCGAGAGGACTGAAGTATGCCATTATGCGCTCTAAAGCATTCGGAAGGAAGTGCACTCGACAAGCCTGTGAATTTCATAATGGTAATCTTCTGCGCAATTTTCCATTTTCCTTAGAAAAATATAAACGGACGTGGAAACTTTTCTAAAAAGTAGAAAGTAAAAAGAATAATGCTTCAGATGTAGATACGTACATTCATTCATACGTACGAGTATGTGAGATGAGCTTAAAATAGCACTCGGCTTATGTATTAACAAAAAGTACAGGTATACCCATTAATTATGGGAAACAGTGTAGAAATTGATAGAATGAATGAAAGAAAGAATGATAGTTTTGGTCTTAAATCACTCACGTTTAGGGTCATTTCAAGTAGGTGCACTTTAGTGTGTCTACCATTGACTGAAAGCAGAAAAAGAAGCAAAGGAAGGGAGTAAAAGCAACATCAGTAAATCAGCGGGATTCTAAATAACTCCTTCTTAGAAATTATTTTTTTTTATGTTTGGTTAAAGGATTAAAAAATATATTCAGCACATCCTTTGCCATGACATGTTGTATTGTTATCGCAGCACACAAAGACGTCTGGAAATATCATATTTGGTTTTATCCTGTTCTAGGTCCTCCTTACTACTTACCTGTATTGAAATTAATAATGGCCTGTGCTTTTCTTCAATTTATTTCAGCTTGACGCGGACACCCTGAAAATGCAGTACAACTTCAACATCACGCTGGATCATCGCAAATTCGGCGAAATGTTCATCGTCTGTGGCCATTTGTATGCAATCGACTCGTGCACGGAGACGAATTCACATATACGCTATGTCGTCGATTTGTATAATGGAAAATTGCTAAATGTCGACCTGCCATTCTCGAATCCGTTCCGCAAGACAACCACTGTGGGATATAATCCACTCACTGTGGTGAGTATGCACCGAAGCCAATATCGGTTTATTTTGGCTGTGTTTGTATGCGTTTGTATGTATGTGTGAAATGTGTTTGACGTCCATACCAATCTTAATTAACGCGCGGAATTACGTAGAACTTCATAAAGGGTGATCCATTTTGTTTTAAACACAAAAAGTTAATATTGAAGGACACTTTCAGGACAGAGTAGGCAAGCATTTTGATTAAAGGAAAAAAAAATGTGATTAGTTTTTTTATACATTTTTATAGAAATTTCTTACACTTCTTAGGCCAATTGCCTTTTCTATCTTGCCATTGACTACTTTGTACTCGCCTACCTTATATGTTTCCTCTGTATATAGTCAGTGTTCTCCAGTATTTCCTTACGAGCATGAATGTATCAGAATTTGTAATTCTCCACGCTGTAACAACCAGCGGTATTAATGAACTGCGGTCGCACCGCAACCGCTACCGAGGGAAGCTGCGTGTAACGTGAGATGCGCGTGCATAGCTCCTTGCGGATAAAGCAATCGGTTTACCTGCTGGAATTTACCTTCCGACAAACTGTGCTGCTGTTGTTGTTGCCACTAATTATGGGGTCGGGTAAACTGACACCGTAATTCGTAAGTGGATGAGTAAATGTCACGTCATGGCTGTGCTTTTGGTCAGCATTCCGTCCCTTGGCGAGGCATTATAAATGTGTTTGCTGTTGACATTGTGTCATGTGCGACCATCATATGGTGCAAAGTTGTGTTGGTGAATCGAAGCGACCGTTGTCGTTGGAGGCCCGACTATAAAGCGATCATTATAGAATTTGTAATGACTTAAGATTGAGTGACATTCATCAGACATAGCGTACAGCTAGAAAGTTAATGGAATTGTAAGAGCCGCTATAATAATGTGTATACGTAATTATGTGGGCTGATAGATTAAAAGGTTGAGAGACATATTTGCTTTGCTTAGCTATTTGTATTTAATAATTAAATATCGTTCCTATGCAATCCTTGGTAATCATTCGCATATTCCTTTAACTTCCTGTTTAGAATCTGAACAATTTAAAAGAGTATATTAAGGTTACCACGATGTTTGTAACACCCAAAAAGTAAGGTCAAAGACCTTATAATGTATTTACATATGAGATCAGCGTGATTAACTGAATCGATTTAGCCATATGCGCCTGTCCGTCTGTATATACGCGAATTAGTCCCTCGGTTATCGTCCGGAAAATTTTGCACACGTACTTTTTCTCAAGTAGCTGCTCCCTAGCCGTAACCGTCTATATCGGATCACTATAGCATATAGCTGTCATACAAACTGACCGGTTCAACTCCAGTCCTCGTGCAGAAAACATTTTTATTTGACGAAGTATCATCAAGAAATTTGAAATAACTTATTATGCAAGGTAATGTTACAATCTCCAAAGAAATTATTCAGATTGGGCAACTATAGCATATAGCTGCCATTTAAAGTGATCAAATAAAATCAAGAAAAGTTTCGCTTTATATCCTGTTCTATACCCAATTTTTACCCTCTTCTATATCTGATTCTATAAATAATGCTCCTATGAAGGGTTTATACTAAATAAAATATATTACTAATTAAAAAAAAACCGGATTTGACCGTTGCGTGATATTTGAAAGCAATTTTCCTACTTTATCGTCAATTTGTTCCGTCGCCTTTGCAAGGTTACGTATACGCACCAACGCCTTGTACTTCCTTAAGAAAACTAGCAAAATGTCAACAGTCAAAGCCATGCTCCGACTTTTTGTTATATGCACAACGAATATGTATATTTATTATAATTGTATTTTCCTTTATCAAAATAATTATATGATAGGCGTCATTGCCTGGCTATCATTCGCACTAGTTACATTCATATATAGCTTTAGCATGTTCCTTTTGTTTTGTTATGGTAGTTCATTAAAGTTGTGTAAGTAAATATATGCCGAGAGTTATAATGCATGTAAGCATTCACTATCGTGAAGTTTTAATGCCTTGCTTTCGGCGGAAATAATTACTGTGCCTACAAATATGTCGACAAACGAGTATAATGAAAGAAATTACAGAAAATATGTAAACCAACTTTTGACTTGTAGCTATAAACAAAATGCTTCCAATAATAATTACATTTTGTCAAATTTCTGTTTTTTTTGATATCATATATAAGTTCGTCAAATAATTTTCAGTATGTGCTGAAATCATAACTAGAATATAATATGCACCAACAGTTCTATGAGAAAAATCTTTTTCATTGCGAATATGTTGTAATTTAGTATGTTGTACATTTATTCGGGTATGTGTATTCGTGTAATCATAATCACATGGGTATTGGTTAAGCAAATTATAATAATCGGATACAAGCTTAATCGAAAAGCAAAGTTATGCGCCAGTTGTCACTGCTTAATGATGGCGATTTTAATCTCTGGCTTTGGTTCTACTGACTCAAATATAATTTGTCAAGTCGGAGATACTGATTATTCTTACTTCTTTTGATATTTTTAATGCTTTATCAACAACATGACTTTCACTTAATATTTGATTGATTACATTTTTTGTTCTATACTAAATTTGGGAATTCAGTACATAAATAGAGAGCAGCAAATTAATGAAATTATTTGTGATTTCAGTGTAATATAAATGGCTCTCTGATCTTTTTATTTATCGAAAAAATGCTTTCGTTTGCTTCTTTTAGCTTCCAAACATGTGTCTTATTCATAATATTACCTAAAATGTAAAATAATGTAACATGACTTTTAATAAGCTAAGCGAAGGAAAAACGATATAACAGAAACCTGTCATATTGAAACAAAATGTGAGTTGGTTATAAAGTGGTTATAGTGGTTTGGTTATAAAATGGTTATATATTGATTATATATGTAATATGATGTGGTGAATCGTAATCAATAAAAAACTCAGCTTCGATTTTTTTGAAGTTACGTTGTTTTGTATTTTAGTTGACGAAATGCACTTATATGAAATTTAATAGTTATTGCAGATAAAGGCTACAGCAAGTTAAGAGCAAGTATTTGGCCGTTTCCCAATTTATCTAATGAAATCAAGCAGTTTCACATGCACTGGAAATCAAGTGACAGTGATTGTCATTTGGTTCTCACGGGTTATTTTGGGTTCATATATATTATAAAGTCAAGCTCGCTATCATATTCATAAACAAACATGTCAATATATATATAAAAAACAGGTCATTGCTAAACTTGTATATTTTCTGCAAATAATAAAAAATAAGTAGTAAAAGTTCATTTATATGAAGTTAAAAAAAATAAATAATAATTTGCATCGTGGTAAGGCAAATAGCTCTTCAAAAATTTCTTAATTTAATTGAGCTGCCTCGTTGAGCTGGTTAAACAAACTTTTTGCAATCACAAACTAAGATCTGACATATATGAAAATACTCAAATAACATCACTGCAGAGAAGTAACTGTTGCTGCAACACCTACCCATGCAATGCTAAAAGGATAAACACTGTTTTACATATCAACTTACAACTTTTCCATTTACCAAATCAAGAAATGAATGTGCAAATCAACAAATATACTTGTATGTTATTTGCTTATGAATGTGTGTCATTAAGCTCGCTTGATTATGATGCTCATACACGAGTAAAGCCAAGACATATGTATGTTTGTGGCATGATGAATTAATCTTCCTGTTTGTATCACCTCAAAGTTTGCCAATTTGAACTTTCGACATACGTTTGTAGTAATAGACTTTCCCCAAATTCGTATACGAGCTCTTATGTGCTGTTAGCTATTTCTTTTACGGGTGTGCATGTTGGATTGAGTTCAACATAAACATTTTACAGGGTGTCCCAAAATAAACACAAGTTTCTAATTTGCTGAAGTGGCGGCAAATTTTCCCAGTTGACGAAGTTTAAACACTATTTTAAATGAAATTTTTGAACAGCAGTCGCAAATCTTTAATTTTTTTTTTAGTATTGTTTAATAAGAAAAACACGTCATTTTTATTAAGTCTAAAATGTCAGCTGTTGATTTTTTTTGGGTATGCAACACTTTACTACACAAATGGCGGCATATTTAAATCTTGCCTTAACATTATAATAACATTAATCTTGACATCCTTTATAAAATATATAATTACAAATTTTAGAGGATATAGTCTTACAACGGTAAGGCAAAATATAACTCTTGTTTAAGCTTGGAAAAACTATTTCCAAGTAAAATAGTTTTTTTAAATCTTTTCTGGCATGAGTTACACCCTCAAACCACAGCGGGGTGGGTAACTACACACTAATACAGGGAATTGAGAGGTAGTTTTGAATGGCTATAGAGACATTTTATCTTTCAATAGCCATTAACGATAATTCTATGCTTTTGGTATACGTATATGTGTATTCGTATACATGCCATATTTACATATAATTTCTTTAATGGAAGAGAGTAAATAAAGTATTGACAGTAAACTCAATTTCTCTCGTTTTACTTCGAAGTCTTTGCCGTTTTTATGTATCCTCAACATTCTATTTGCCTTCTCCTGAAGTCACTGCATACGAAAATACATTAGTCTACGAATTTTACAAAATTTATTTAGTTTTCTTCACTCGGCTCTTGCCTTTCTCAACTACTTGCAAGTAAGCAATTTGTGTGCAATTTATTCTCCGATTGAATATTGCCTTCTTACACTCACGTGTAGTTTGCTCCGTTCTACACGGTCGCAGTTGCAAGGAAGTAATTTCTTAGAGAATCTATTTACCGTGGAGCAACTGAAAAGCGAATTGATTTCCTTTGTCATGTAAAAATTACGTATACGTCATGTTGTACACTTTGCTGCCTTTGTACTCATACAAGGATTTTAAAATATATATTGAAAAGAAAAATTTCTGCTCTTGTTACAACAGGTTTTGCATTGCTTTTGAAATTGCTGATTTAGCAAAATTTTAAAAATGTATAGTTGATTAACTTTTTTTCTAATAATTATCAAAATTAAATGGCACCATTTTGTCGTCTAGTTGAAGTTAAAAAGTTTTATATCATTTAAGGAGTTTCGAAATACATTAAATTAAGTTTCTTCTACTACTTTTTGTTTACCTTTCTGCACTTGCAGGAATTGTACTCCTGGGACAAAGGAAACGCGCTCACATATCCCATTCGTTATCGCGAGCCTAGTCTCATCAGTGACCGGACATAAATAACGGAGTGAGGCAGTGCCACGTGCGCCAAATGCAACTAAATCTTCATTCAACGGTGGGAAGCTGTAAAAATACAATCCAACGGAACAATAAATAATAGTAACACATACATATATCTATACAAATGTGCATGTTAAAGCGGTGCAATCGACGCCTGCAGGGGATTCAAAATTACCGCATTAAATATTCATTAAAATGTGTAATTTGTAGGAGATAAATAAATAAAGAGCTCTAGTGTATTTGTTTTGTATAACTAAAACTAATTCTAAGTTGTAAAATATGAAAAAGTGACCGCTAATTCGTAAATGGAGTGCGATTAATTATTTAACAATTTTGATTTATCTGTGTAAAGTTTATATGAAAAAGCTAGAAATGTGGAATTAGTAAATTGTTTAAATAGCGAAATAGTGAAATAGAAAAATTAGCATTAATTATTAGCAAGTAAATAGTAATAAATGTGTGTGTGCAAATACATAGAATAAAATCTGTATTTTTATGTAATAATTCATTAATGAAGGCAACCACAAAAAATTTATAATAAATTGTATAAAATGCATTTGAAAAGCATCAAATTCTCTTAATTGATGGGCGCCGTGGCCCATATGACAATCTAACAGTGCGGTAAGCAAGGTAATGTACACATTTTTGTGGTATATGCTATTAACTTTTCTACCCTCAAATACTATATGTATATAAACACATGTGTGTGCTCAGTGATGTCAGTTGTTGTTAGAGCAAAGAGTTTAAAGCGAATTTTTGTGCTTCAGCGCGGAATTTACGAACAATTTTCATATTTCGTTTGTGGTGTTTTGCATATGTTCACCGCCAATTTGCTGACTATTCAACGAAAAAGCAAACACGAGCGAAATCATGGCAACAAATATGTCACTGCATTTGTTTGAGTTGCGGTGAGGCCAGCGCCCAATGCTTGTTCACTGCTGCAGGCTCAATAAACCCGTTCAACTGCTTTTGCTTTGCGGTACTAGTATCATATGCTTTTATTAATTTTGGAATTTTGCGCGGATTCCTATTTGTGTGATTTCATTGGTTATATGAAGGCATGCGATAAATAAAGGGAAAGTCTGAACCTGGAGGCCATTGTTCGGAACAAGCTGAGCACGCTATTGGTAGAGAAATGTTTATACTCTGTGTGGGGTATATTAGGTTTGCCATGAAGTTTAAATCGACTGATACTGCTGCATATTCAAGTTCGATATTCGTAGCATAGATCATAAACTTAACGCAGCCCCACTAGAAATAGGCTAAGGCGGCCAATAGGCTGGGGCATTTCGTGAAATAACACGTTCACTAAACTTGGTTTTCAATCAATCGGTTGCGACATTCGTTATGTGGCTTTTGGCGCCGCCCTGTTGGAACCACATATTGGCCCAATCCTTATCAACCAATTCGGGCCAAAAATATTCGGTTATCATTGAGCGGTAGCGATTCCCAATCACAGTAACGTGCCGGTCTTGATTATCACGGAAGAAGTACGGCCCAATGACGCTGCCGGCTCTTAAACCGCACCAAATCGAAATTTGTTCGGAATGCAATGGTGACTCAAGGAGTACGTGTGGATTGATGCCTCATCGCTGAAGATGATTTTTCGAAGAAAATCCGGATCATTTTCAAGTTGTTGCTCAGCCCAATTTACGAACATACGACGATTCGACGATCTTGTAAGGTTGTGGACCAAGATATTTTCGTAAAATTCGCTACAACGGGATCACAGAGATACCCAACGCTTGAGAACGACGTGTGAAGGACTGATTGCCTTACTCCGAATTTGGGCAGTAAACTTTAATAATTTCGACTCGTTGTTGGATCGTATATCCTTCCATGTTGAAATGGCAAATCTTACTAAAGAGAAATGTCAAAAGATCGGAATATGGCGTCATTTGCTGTCTCTATCGGTCTACTTTTGTAGCTTCCCTATTGAAAAAATCTAAAAAACAATCCCTCAGTATTTGAGACGAGATAGATAAATACGATAGTATGTTGGACCACTACAGGGTAGATAGACATTTTAGTCAGTTCTACTGCCGTTCCTATGACAGTCGGGTCTAAGTAACCGGAACAGACCTGGATTCGTGTTCGGTCAAGGACTGTCAACCGATACCATTCCACGAAACTACTTCAAGATTTTTTCTGTCAAAACAACAACAACGACTATAGGATTAAGACCTTATATCGAAATCTTTTTTATTTGAAAATATATCTTCACGAATCCAATGTTTTTTCCTTGTTTGAACAACGTTCGGATAGTAGTTCGGTATCGAGGGAAAGTCTAGACCACAGTTCAGTAATGCGATACTTAATAGCAGATTAATGAAAATACAGTAACATCTTGGATCCTTTTGCGGGGGAATATAGGCGGAATATACTAAAATAATAAGTTCTCCAAGCTTGTTCGACTATAGAGATATGTGCAGAGTTTGCTTAATTAATAAAACAAAATGTCTGGAACTGACCACTAAATTGTGGTATAGAATGCGGCAGTCGAGAAACCTAACTGAAAATGAACAAATTAATGAATGCAAACGCTGAGCTAAGAGTTCTTAACACCCATATGTGAGAGTTTATCTGTGTATTGTGAAGCGTTATTTAGGCAGCAACAGTATTTGTGGTTATGCACAAACATTTGGTTTTTTTGTTGTTGTTCTCTCTGCGGATATGGTGGTTAATGTCGGTGGCAGTTCGGTGGAGGCTGCGCTTGTCTCCGTGTTTACTTCAGGCTTCCGCAGCTTTAGCTTAAGCACTGTTAGCAGTTGGTTAGCATTCTGGCGTACATGATTAAAAAACTTTTCGTAAGCTGTACAAAAAAACACCAGCAATAGCAACGTCGTTCTGCCTTCATATTTCAGAGGAAGGATTTGAGCTTCCAGCTAGTTGCCGTGAATTATTAAAACTGCTAGAAAACTATGTGAAGTGGCGAGGCGAGTAGGTGAGTAGGTGATAAGAGGAAATCTGCGTGCGTGCAAAACTAAAATGCGCGGAACATTTTCAAGTACTCGTTTGTGCCGCTTGGGGCAGCGAATAACAAGTTGATGGTGTAAATATTATATTTGGCGTTAAGGAGAGACTAATTATTGTGTTAATATTTTGTGTTTGTCTTTAGGAAGTTTTTCCTCATATTCTGTTTATATGAGGATGATTATCCGATCGATAAGTTTTAAAAATAATTTGATCTGTAGCTTTATTTGGTGTAGTAAATTTGCTATATATACACCATACATGTGTGTATATTATTCACAAATATTTGGAAATAGTTTTAGGAAAAAAGAAAATAATAGGATTTTATTCTGGGCTTTCAATTTTATGTAAGCAATTTTGATATTATCAATGTTGGTAAGCCTTCAGAACCGTATTATAAATTATTTAAATATGTTGAAATTCTGTTTCAGTTCTTTGTGTAGATTTTTGTTCAAAGAGCTACTGAGTTACATTATATTTTCTGTTCAATTTAAGGTTTCATTTAGCATAGTTAGAGAAGAGGTGAAGATGTGCCATACAATGAAATTGTTGCGAATTAGAATCCAATCATGACATACGACTTGATTTAGTGGAAAAAGTACTCTAAAATTGGGTTCACTCTTATTGGAAAATGGTACCAAACAACTTTTGTGCCATGTCTTTCTCCTCGGCAATGGAAAGAATGCTAACGTCGACATTTTCGACCAGTGGCGTATCTCGAATTTCTTTCTAGGGTGCGTTCAAGAGAAAACAATTCCTTACAACATATTTTTGAGTTTGATGTTACTTCGTAAATTCTTCTGAATTTGAATTACATTTATTTTCCGCGCGCTGATTTTATTAGAGTAGCGGATGAATTGCACTTATATTTTATCTTTTATTAACAATGATTCTCCGATTTGTGTGTCATCTTTGAGGAGTGTTCAAACAATACTGAGTCAAGCAATCACAAAACCGTTTGAAAAGTTTCTCTAATGCGAAGTTTTTAATCAGTCGTACTTTTTTAAGCGAGATGCAGGTTACTTAATTCATTCTTTGGAAAAAAAATAGATATCTTTTTACTAGACCTTACATTATTTCGAACTAAATTTGTTAAAGAAAACAGAAAAATACTGAAAATATGAATGATTATTTAAGTTTATTGTACTTTGTACAATGCAATAAGCAAATTACCAAAATACATAGTGAATAAAATTTAATGAATAAATAAGTCGCACAGAATGCTTGTGACGGGCAATTTGTATGTAATTAGTCAACACTATTCAATTTCACAGCATGCTTTTGAATTAAGATGTGTGTATTTCATAATTATACTTCACTTTTTTTCAACAAAAGCAATTGTGTTGTCATACAACAACATATGTATGGAGTATGGATTATGGTTTTGATGTCCCTATTGTATCCACCAAATATTGACAACAAAAAAGGAAATTGAATTGAAAAAGGCATTGTTTAAATATTTGTTTTTGGAATCAAACAACTAAAATTGTGCAAAATTTAAAAAATTAGTCACATTTATACATATATACAAGATAATTTGCAATATATATTTTGTATGTTTATGCAAAATAGAGTAAAGTTTACTGCATACATGTTTGCTGATTTACTGTTATTGATATTAGTGATCGCAAACAATAAAATTCATATTTCCTTTGCAAGCACACCATTTAACTCAGGGGAATTGTAGGAATATGTATGCGATTTTGAATGTTTAAGCTTTACAATACTTGCGTAAAATGCTTCAAAATTAAATTATTTAATGATTTGCAATACTCAGTTTTTATTTTAAATTAAATTTAAATAAGCTAAATTTCCATATGGAAGAAATATAGTAGACACAGAGCCTTTTACACAACGGTTCACATTTTCATGATTAAGAATTCGAGAAGCGATTTTTTTTTTAGAAATAACTATACATGACTTTTTCGCTTTTGCTTGAAAAACCAATGAGTAAAAAAATAATTTATAACAAATAAATATTTATATAATTATTCCATTCTGACGTTATGTAAATTTTAAACTTTGTCAATTTATTATTTATTTCATTATTTGTTTATAGACAGCTGTCGACTTTGCCTCTTTGTTTGTTTCTGTTTTATGAAATAAATTTAAGCGAATTCACCAGCAAATAAACAAACAATTAAATCTGCGTTGCGTTGATTTGACAGCGTGCAACAGACAAGTGTTGCTTATTTTTTTGCGCCTAGCGTTATTTACGATTTGTCATGAAATTTAGCAACTGCAAATTTTTAAATCAATATTTATTTAATTTACTGCTTTGGAGGCTGCTACGTGCGAATGCTGACATTTAAGCTGTCACTGCTTGGTTGGGTGCCCGTAAATCATGTGAGTTTGACATTCAGAAACAAGCTGGCACAAAAAAACGTTCAATAAAATTTAATAATAAGAATAGACATCAGAAATGTGCATGGAAGTGATATGAAATTAGAGAAAAAGAGTTTATGTGCGAAAATTAAAATTAATCATAATTGGTAATGAAAGATTTGGCAGAGATTTTTCTACTGTTTAGCTTTGTAGTTTACAGATACAAATGTTAAAGTGAGGTTAGAGCTAATAGTATGTGGTTCCTAATTTTTTGTTTCAATTAAAAAGAAAAAATATGAAACTCCTAACTAAATTCTAATTGTTTTGCAATTATCAAGTAATTCTATTTGTGACCACTCATCAATTTCATACTCTAAATATTTGTATTTGAAGGTTCAGTTCGAAAATATGAATAAATGCAACAGCTGCAAATTACCCAATATTGTTAGAGAATTTTTGAATTTTTATAATTTATGCAAACCTCAACATGGTGTACCGAAAATTCCAAAAACACGCAAACATATACAAATGCATTTATATTTTGCATATATTACATACGTGTATAATGTGATAACACACAGGGTTTCCACACGTTGGTTAACCCAGCAAATGGAATTAAGCAAAAAACAAAAAACAAAATACAATTTAAATTTGTTTGTACTATTTGTTGAAAAATGATTGTGTAAATAGGCAATGAGTAAAATTTTTGGAAGGCTGAAATATTCAAATGGTTTGCCCTGCGGCCACACAAGTATTTGTGTTTATATAAGCAGCATAAGGAGGAGGAAATTCTGAAAAATATACTTACATACAAATGTAGCTGCTGTAGGTTATATCATTTTTATTTTCCTCTTACATCATCTACTTTGTAAGTAATTTGTTTAGAAGCAGAATTGTTGTTTAAAGTTAAATTTTTGACCTCAGACTCATAATGTCCTTTTCACTTCATGTTATGACGATTATGCACTGAATGAAAAAAATTTCGGTGTGCACGTACGCGTCGCGAATTTCTTGAAGTTTTTTAATGGATTCCGTTAACCACTGACCGTTATGCGTACACTTGTGTACTCACGGAAGCAATTTCATTAAACGAATATCTCTGAAACACACTTCGCATACAATGGTGGAGTGCCACACATTATTTAACATTCCACTATGTCTATATTTATTACGGATGTACATACGTATGTCTCCTCCAAAAAATCGTTGGTACATTTAGAAGGCGAGGGGATGCAAGATGCATTAGATACAAGTATAAAGAAGAGGTTGTACTTTAACATATTTACAACAGTCTGAAGCGGCTCACCTTAACCTTCGAATTTACTGTTTAGTCTGGATAAATCAAAACTGAACAGAAGAGCTCCTTGCTCTACTCAATTTAAATTTTCTTTTGTGGTGTGTTTTATAATCGAATATTGCTTATTGGCGTTAATGAGCTTAAGGCTGATCATGAGTAGGGCTTTGGTATTTAAATCTTACAGAGAGTTGCAAATAGATTCCAGATCTGACCTCACATAAGCCATATTGAAAGTTCCTATTTGTAAAAAAACATAAAAGTTTTCTCAACAATCGCCAACATCAATACCATACTTTCATTGCGCAATATATTGCAATAAATAGCAATTTCGCTGCACCATTTCCACTCTACCCTCATTTTCGTTGCTCTCAGGCAACAATTTTCCGCCACACAATTGTTTCCTCGTTTTATTGCTTCATTATTCCGCATTTGTGCTCTTAAAATTTCCATTTCCATTTTAATTTCGCATATTGCAATATGAAGAATGCCGTAAAATGCAACTATAAAGTTAATAATAAACCGCAGCGTTATGAGAGCGTCCAGCAGTCAAGCTGTGTCCAAGCTGCTGCGCTGGCTCCACACAGTTTCGTAATAAAAATGGTTTTAAGCATAGAAAATATGCAGCTAGGGAGTGACTCGTTTGCCCCACTGCCCCACGTCTCTTCATATAATGGGGTGTGGCCGTGGCTTTCGCTCAACAATAAGTTTATTTATGGTTTTTATGGCTCGACCGCTGCTTTATCTCGCTTTGCTCCACATATTGCACTTTTATGTGGATTTATTTTGAAATGAGTGCACTTGAGGGTTTGTACATATACCTTGGGGCTACAATTTTTTTTTAATATCAAATAAATATGAGCTGTAGAGCCTTTGAGAGAAGACTTATTCGGGGTTCTGAATGTATTTGTGCTTGCTTTGGTAGTATGCCGAAGAATTGCCTTACTGAAAAATCCTGGCGCACCTTCCATCTTTGTATAGAGCTTTCAAGATTGAAGAGATTTGGAAAGCCTGTTGCTCCATCACGCACCATACATTTTAGCTCGGAGATGTGATTATAATTTATCGCCATAATATTTTTTAATCGTGTTTTAAAATGGCACAGATTTTCAAGTCTACAACTTTAATGACCGCATGGTGAACAATGCATAATGAGCATCAACTGCCACCACTTGTTGCTTTAATTGCTTGCAACAAACTTCTTCTTGAGTGCACTGCACACGCCTCTTATTTCTTGCAGGATTGCAAGAACAAATTTATGATTCCATATGCATTTTACGAATTTCTCTTCGCTTATGCGCTGGCACAACTTTTCTCTCCGTTGCTAGTGCACCTGATTCGTTTGTAATAATTGCAAGTGTTGGCCACTTTAACTGCAACTTAAATTGAATTTTATTATTCTATGCGTCGGCACGATGAAAACAACAACAAAAACAAGTTTTGCTGTACATAATTATGTGAGAGTGTGGCGAGGTAGAAAAGGCAAAACACAAAGTCGAGAACTTTTGCAGCTCTCACCAACACACTCAAGCCTCGCCATCGTGCAACACCTGTATGTGTGTTACAAGTACTCTTGTTGTTGCTTGAATTCATTTACATATACATACATATATTCGCTCATAAATAAATGCTTTTGCTGGCCGTTGCAAGAACTTTCAACTAATTAGTACTGTAAATAGTACGTATAGACATAATTCATGGGAGCGGAAATGAGAGAACTTTTTTAGTCGGCATTGCATGCCTCTGGTCCAGGTTTTTTGCCTTTTTGAATAGTTTTGCACATAATTATTTGCGGAAAGTTCAAGCGATGCGCAAGGCCATGACTGTTAAATATACATACATATGTGACCTTATAAGCAAAAGTTAGTTGTACTGTGACGAACATTGGCTATTAATTCAATTGTTAATAATGTGCTTCAGTAAGAGCAAAATAAAATTTACTCCCGAAGAAAAGATGTTGGATAATTTAACGTATTTTTGGCAGCAAGTCACTCGTGATCCTTTCGCGCTCATATATAGTGGGTAGTCGAAAAAATCTTTTCCTATTCTGTCAGTAGATGGCGTTGCCATACCAAAAAACTTTGACTAAAAAAAAAAATTAAAATCGGGGAAGTTGAACAATAGTTTCAGCTGTTAAAAATGAGTGTAAATAATGAAGAAATTCGCTGTATTTTGAAATTTTTGTATAAAAAAGGGAAGAATGCCACGCAAGCCACCAGTGAAATTTTGTGAAGTTTATGCAGACGATGCTGTATAAGTTCGTGTAGCACAACAATGGTTCTAGAAATTTTGATGTGAAAGATGCACCTCGCTCTGGTCGCACTATCGTTGAAAAAGTCAATGAAATTATGGAAAATATTGACTAGGACCGTCACATAAATAGCTATAAAATCGCTAAGGAACTTAACATTCATCGCCTCTAAGGATTATGTTGAGTGTTTTGTGGGATTGGAAAGGAATCAACCACTATGAGCTATGATGATTAATTTGCCTCTCATATATTAATCAAAATTGCTTTGGTTGATGTGTAGTTGAGGATATTCGGCAAAAAATACTAAATCTTTAAGTACCATATCAACCAAGGCACTCAATGCCATTTTACACGTAGTACATAGGTGCTGTGAAGTTGGGTAAATCGGAGGTCTCAAACATGCATACTCCTAAATCCTCCGCTTCTTTAATTGCATCCTTGATAACTTGGACTGCTGTACCGCGGATCCTCCGACAGGCGGTTCCCTCACTGTGTACATACTGGCATATGTGAGCGGTGCAATGCCGCTGTTGAGCTTTCTCATGGATGGATTCAAGCGTAGGAAAAAGGGGGGAGAAGGATCTTCTATCAAGACTCTTTATTAAATGTAGCTTTAAGGAATCAGCCTACTGTAGTATCTTTAAAACGGAGGTAGATGCCATCGAGTTGCAGTTTTTTTCGGAAAGGTGTGAATTCACTTCTTTAGCAGGGGTCGCGGACAATGCGCTTAAGACTTGTCAAGGAGTGTTTGACATCTTAATAAATAACATCTAACAATTTTGTTATTCAACTTGTATGGGTACTGGGTCCCCGCTTTAAATCTAATGACTTTCCGTGAGCTTGACAAGCGCTCGTCAAATAAAACCTGTGTGACTCTGAGATCCTTCTGGGTCAAAGTGAAATGCGAGACTTTTTCTGAACTACTTGTTCTTAGTAAGGTTCATCTCGCATCGATATGGCATTCATTCTGACTGGACATATCTAATCGCAAAGTAACCAGCCTTCACTGCTCTTCAAATGGGATCCTGCATTACCTGTGGAGTGACGGTCAGTCATACTACTTAATATCACATTACTTTCAATATTTAGTATTCAATTTTGTTAAAATTCAGTCTCTACTAAGAAAACCTTACTTGAATGTATGACTGCTGGAGGGGTATCCATACTTTAATACTAGAGCTGATTCTTATGTAATTTTCTTTAGTTTTAGGTGATGAATTTTTTGTTGATTGAAATTTAATAAAAATTCTTCCAATTTGGCCAAAGATCTTAATCAACGACTCACTGTATTTAACAGGCATTTAGTTTTTGCTTTTAGCGAATTAATAAACAATAAATTAAAAGTTTCACTACGAAAAGATTTTTTCTTTTCCATCGGCAGAACAAAAAGTTAAAAATCACTTGTACAAAAGAGGCATGAAATTGGAAAATTTTGATGCACACTTAGTTTTTCTTTCTTTTACAACGAAGCAGAAAAATGGTTCAAATAACTACTCTTTTTCTGTCCACCTACTGTGATTCTTTCACTTGTAGCATCAAGAGCTTATGATAATAATTTGTTACAGGCCTTAAGCAGCCACTGCAATTGAATAAGTAAGGAGCACACTGCAACTGCAACTAAGGCGTAAGGAGACATTTAGAAGCACAGCATGTCGCAGGCTTTATTTAGCACTCTTGGCCAAGTTTGCATGCAACAGCTGCTGGCTTGCTTCTTCTTGTCATGCTTGTTGTTATCGTTTGGCGCATGGCCACAATTTTGTAGTTTACTCATACTTTCCACGCCTACGCAAAAATGGCCTCCTTGTCGTCTATCTCTATTTAGTGCAAGCCACAATAGCAAGCATCAGCGAAGAGTCCTCCAAAGTTAGTGAAAGCGTGTGCTAAGAGGCTTTTGACGGGCTGCAATAAAGGTGGATGCGCCAAGTAAATGACATGCTGAGTTGGGTCAAGTAAACTTAGAACTTTACGATGTAGATGACCACTGAGTGTCATTGGCATTGTCGCATGAGCACTTCATACAACTAACTCTCGTTGAAAAATGAAGGCAACGAAACTTCAAACTCGAGCACAATGACGATTTGAGGAATTGATAAACTTATTGCAGTGAAGCAAATACTTGCATACAATGGAAGTGAGCCTCAAGCATTTGTAGTGAAAGCCTTTTTATTTTGCACACTTTTTTTTCTTTTTCTTTTCTACAAAGTTAAGTTAATACGTTGCTTTACATATAAATTGTAACACTTATCTTTAATTTGAGTATTTTTCGGCGCAAAGTGTTTGCCTCGTATAAAGTGGTGCCCTGCGGCAGATTCGCATTTGTGTCTAAGGCAAAATTAAGCCATTATTGTTGTTATGCGCACCTTCACGCTTGTTTCTCCATTATTCTATAATAAATAATGCGTATTCATAACCTCCATCCTTTGTTTAGATACAATGGAATGTTGAGAAGGTGCATGTGTTTCACCTTCATTTCTTTGCATAATTTTTGGCGTTTACACTTTGTTCTTTTTTGGCGCCCGGTTGGCCAATGAATATTTTAGCCACAAGGCGATGCCATAAAAACAACTTTTTAGTAATGACTTAATAATGATCACGGGCTACCGATGTTGGTCAGGCAGCACATCCTTCGTTCTTTTCAGAATTTTAACGGAACGCATTTTGGTGCTGTGCCTCCATTGAATTTCGGAACTTGCAGTCATAAAAACTTTACATATAGCTGCTAGCCACTGTACCTTGTTATTTTTTTTATATTTTCCCATTTGTATAATGAGGGCAGCGCTGTTCGCGGTAATAAGCAACAATTTATCTAAAAAGTTGTTAAAAACAACATAACAAACACTCCGGTGCGACATAATAAGCTGCATGAAGGCAAAAACCTTGTACAAAGTGTAAACTTTTACAATATTTAAGTAACTTAAGCAAATGCATCCACACACACATATACATGTAGAAGGCTGTATATCTCTATGTATGTAGGTATTGACGCAACACTCTAAAGTGTACTTATGTGCACGGATGTTAATTACAACTTTTCGTTGAGCAAAACGGTGGCAAATTTGCCATTGTTGGTATGACGCCTAAAAGTAGACTTTATATGTTTATATGCAAGCGTATATGTTTTGCTAGGCAATGTAAATGAAATTGTTTTGGTATTTTCGTGTGTGCGCGTGTGCGTGATGTTGAAAGCTTATAATTTATGCGCCAATTTCCTTCTGTTTCTTCAATAAGTTATTATGCTTATCAAATGAATTATCTTACTTGCTTTCTTATGAAATTTTGAATTTTAATTAACTAACTTCCTCATACTGCTTAATATCAAGTAGTTTTATGAATTCTAGCAACAATATACTAAAATTCAGTGCATGTGGATGTAGAGCTCCTAATTTCTTTCACTACTATGTTTTATAAGACGGAATAAGTCTATTTCCTGTAAGATATTTAAATAACTATCAACTTAACTGGAGGTAAACTACTTTTTCTATATTTGAAGGAATGCGTAGTCTAGCTTCCTCTCCGTTTTGTGTTCCTTGCGAAGCATTTAAAATAAAGCTTTTTCCTTCGATCGGATTCGGTTAGTAAATATTCATGGGTGTTTTCTGTTGAATTTACTGTAACCGAAAATGTTTATTGAATTAGTAATATGTGGATAGATATATATATATGCACAGGCACAGGCGCCTAAGCTTAAGTATAAAGCAAAAGCGACTAAGCGTCTCGGCGCCAATTTGTATGCTTATTCGGTTGCGATTCATTTGTAAAAATTTGCATGTCCCTTTGCTCAAAACAATAAAGAATTATTTTGTAAATTTGCTTTTCGTGCATTGTTTGTATGCCACCTGAATAAATGTTTATATTCAGAAAGCGCTTTCATTGGCATAACGGGAATTGTGGGTTCTCCGCTGTTGTTTTATTCACATAACTGGAAGGCTAATGCTTTGACCAAGGAAGTTGTTACTTTGATTCAGAATTACACATATATGCGCAGGGGGTTATACGTGGATTTTATGACTTTAAAATTAAAAAGAGGAGTTAAAAACTAATTTTGTTTGTTTTTGGTTTGAAAATTGTAAACTGAAATTTATTTTCACCTCATGGTGTTAGTTATCATACAAAAAACAATAAAAAAAACAATATCTGATATTTAAACAACTCAACCGTTTTAGGGCACAAGTTCAGCAGGATAATTTACAGCGCCAAAATATAGACACATTATTTTTGCTGTAAGTTTGCGTGAAAGGACACAGTTATTTTGCAATTTTAACTACTTTCCACCGCTTCGTATCATCTGGCACATCAAGTATTCAAAGGATACTAATATGAGTTCCATTTGCTATCCCGAAGTGAAATACCTCAATTTTCTCAAATTCGCTGCATTCTCTCTTCAATAACTGCTCCCTTTTCATTTGAATCATTGCTTCTCCATTTACTCTCTCCGCGCGAAGTGGCGTCTCTCAATATGCTGCTAACTTCGTTGAATTCGCCGCAGCTGTGGCACGTGACTTTGTTTTGTCTGCTTTGGTTATATTAACTTTGCGAAAAAGGCAGACAGTCATAAATGTACCGTCGTACGGATACAATGAAATTGCTGACATTAGAAGTGAGAATCATGATATCTGATTATTCCTTCGTTACGCACATATTTGCTTACAGAAGGCGATTTTTCTTTTTGGATACAAAACACCTTTAACAGCTGATTTGTATGTGAATATCAAAGCAATATTTGCTGTTTCTATATTTGTTAGAAAAACAATAATCTCATCAGAGAAATTTGCCAGAAAAATTATTAAGGTGTTATAATTAAATAATTCCAATTTCCACGAGAGAAACAAAATAAATCAGCAAGTAAAAAATTTGCCATGTATCCACAGGACATATAAATATACAAATATAATTACAAAATGGCTTAGAAATATTTTCTCTTTTATGTGTACACAACAACCCCTTTACTTTTGATCACTTCCGTTGACTTTCCTTTGCTGTGTTCTCCATTCTTATTCAGACTGTTTGCATACAAACAGGCGACCCAACTACTAGTTAACGGTGCAACATACATAGACCGCTGGCAAGACAACGTGACCAGCACATTACTGCACATCAACCAAAGGAGACTCATGAGTAGTGTTAGAGCTTCAGCACCTTATTTATTTGCATGTTGTGGCCTATTTTATTCCCTAAAGTTTCTTCTTTTTTAACATATGTTATGTATGTTTGCGTATAGCTATTTCCCTAAAGATAAAATGCAATATCCTTCTTAGGTTAGTTAACGCTGATTCTATAGTTCGTTGCATGAATAGTATGTAGAAAGCAGGTTGCTCATCTCATTCACTCCAGTAATATCCTAATAGACAACTGCTGTCGGTAGGCGTAATATTACACATACATACTTGCATTTCGATTCTCTTTGAATGAACCATTTCTTACTTCAACCGCCATCGCCATTAAAGTTAAGTAATATCTTTATTTTGAAACCGCAGATATGTGATGTGTGGTAGCAACTTCAAAGAATAAGGCATATGTAAACATGTAATTGTGTATGTACATTTATAACTACCTTGAATTTGAATGAAACTAGAATAGCACATGTGTACATGCCTACATCGAAGACGTGACTTAATTGTGCCAGTTGTGTTTAATCTATGCAAAATCAATTTCTAAGCAAATGTTATGAAAACTCAATAGAGATCGATATTTCAGTAATATTTTAGACAAACAATTTCACATAACTTACAATATTTATGCCATATTATGACTGTAATTGGTGCTTGCTCCTACCAAGCTACAAATTCATTCAATTTATAAATATCGAATCTTCGCTGCTCACTCTTACACCGTCTTCTAAGCTTGTGCTTTACAGGCAACATCTCACCTAAGGCCTTACAGCAACAACACTTTGTATAATTTTTATGGCCGGCAATAAAATGATATTCAAAACATACTATTCGCCCATATGAAAAATATTTTATTGCTTCCAATGATAATATTGTTCAAATGAACATGGAAATATAATACGCACACTGACAGTGGCAGAGTGGTTACTCAGGGTTTCACAGACGCCAGTGTGGAGGCGTTCAAACGCAGATGTTGCCTCGAACCATTTGAGGTAGCAAACTACTCTTGCCAATGCCGGTGTTGCCAGAAATATATGTACAACTTGTATGTTATCATTTGCCTCGACTACTGTTCTACACATCTGCCTTCAATGAATATAATGTTCATATATGTATGTATGCATCCAATGTATAGTAATTTGTAGTTTAGAGGTGTATAGCATATTCTTTGTCAGCATTTTATTTCCCTGACTTCACTGATATTAATAGATGTTGTTAAAGCACTTCCATCGACCGCTGCGGGATATAATGTAGGACTACAGGGAAGGCGTTGGACGTAAATTGTTCTTAAAAATGTGAATGTTTCAGAGATAAAACTTAAGAATTTCCAAATGCGACATCAAAAATAAGTTTAGAGAAATGAGAGCGTTTTTGTGGTTATCTATTTAACTACATAAAAATTTTATTTATTACTATACATAAAAAAGAAATTCAAACTACTTTGTTTCCGGGGACTACAAATCAACCAGATATACGACTGGTTACTACCCGTGGTACAACTGTTGCTCTAATCATCAATTCTATGAGACCACTTGCATACTGTTACTCTAATCATCAATTCTATGGGACCACTTGCATATAAATAAGTACACTGAGTATAATCTCTGAATCTCAACATATTATCTTATACCACTGCGTATCACAGCAAATCTTTCAACATCACATCATTATATCACATCACGTCGTCATATCACACCATATCACAGTATATACATCACATTATTATATCATACAGCACATCACATCTAGAGAGTAGATTATATCCTGATTATCTTAATATTATCATTACTTTTGCTTTTCAAGTAGAATTTAGTGTCCATTCTTGGTCATTCGGCTGCTGAAAGGTCCACTTCAATTTCTCTTTTTTAACTTTTGGGTAGTAAAATTTTATTAATTTTATTTGCTCAAGTCTTTTCGTTCATTGTCATTATCATTGATAAGCAATCAGTTTTAATGATATAGCATACTAAATATATACTCACCAAAAGAGAGTAGATCTAAGGTGAGAAGCTGTTGAGAGCTAAAATGACGTACAAAAGAGCACATGGTGAGTACGTGTACGTTCGTATACTCAAATATATTATTTATTTTTATTTATTTTATTTCAAGCACTTTGTTTTTATTGCTTGGTGGTCAACATAAACATTCTTGATCTCGGCCTATTGGGGTTCACATGCACATAAGCAATAACCATCTGAACAACTTTACTTTGGCAATCATCTGTTAATTTCACGATATTTTACAGATATAATGTCTGTTAAGTGACCACAGGGCAAATATAGTACCATCGACGGCGAACCACGTCCAGGACGGCTATCAACATCAACTGGTGATCAGCACGTCAAAAAAATAAAAAAATTTGGGCTAGAGAATCAACGATTAAGTCAGATCAGTGCAAACCATTTTGAAAAATAATTTGAGCCTTAGAAGAGACCGACATCATGAGCCAGCAATTTTTGGTTTCTTCGGCAAATATTCAACCAATATCGTTCCGCAACCTCCGTATTCGCCTGATTTTACTCCGTAAGAACTGTTTCTAGTATGGGAGAACACGTTGGCACAAGTGTATTGAGGCCAGAAACGATTCTTCTACATATGGCTCAAGCAGTTCACGACTTCCGGTCTTTGACCAAGTACCCTCTGGGTAAACTAAGAACATCTGTTTGAAGGCAAGCTAAATGAGAAGGCGCTGAGTTGTGCGCTGGGTTTGGGACCCGTCACGTAAAAGCACGTACGCAATGAAAAAGACAACACAGTAGTATTTACTTACCAAAATTTAGAGGCTCTCTCATGCCATTGGGAATTATCAATTCACTCCATCGTCCAAAAAGGACAACAACTTTTATTTCATTGCTATTGTTGTACAAATTTATAACTGTTGCTCCTTATGCTGTACAGTTAACTATTTACATTCATTGATGTTTAGTTGTCAATAATATTGAGGTTAGTTTAGTTGTTATTTGGCCTCATCGGTAATTTAATTTATTACCTCATGGTAGGTTGTAACCTAAATAATAAATAATGGCATGTAATAGGGAAAAGGTATGTATATTTTTGGTTTGCATTATCTCGATAACGGGACTTCCTCTTAAATTTAATTTCGATTGTTATTGTGGTTTATTTCATAATTTACTTCACAATTAACATTTTTATTAGATTTAAATGATATTTATGTGAATTGTGCATTCTCTACAGTAAGCTTATTAATTTTCACCATCTGTTTAGTCAAATGCCTTGGAATTTTATCACAAAATGCATTTATATGTAGTCTTCTGTGGATATCCTTTTGGCATTCTCGAATAAATTCAATTACACACTTGTTATAATAAAAAAATATTTCAACTCAAAGTGGTAAATAACGAGTCATATTCACTAGTTTTTAGTTCAGAATATAACTATACTGCAACAAAATTACTAGAGCGATTCACAAATAAAGTGATTTTCAATGCCTATTGTATGCGCATGTATTGCTCGTGTTTGTTTGCTTTTGTTTGTACAAAACCTCGTAGCAATATTGAAAATAATTTGTACGTGCTCATCAGCAACACATTTTTACTTTGAAAAATTTATTGGCAAAGTTGTTGCTTTCCAAAGCAATTGGTGGGCTGTTGGTCTCTAATGACCACTGCAAAGATTGGCTCTTGCTGCCAACAGTTTGGTAATAAATAGCCAACACAACTAAAATGCTACTTAAAGTGTCTTTACTGATTTTCGCCGATAGTTGCTGAAGTGCTGATGAGGGTGTAAAAGCTTGCAAAAAAAAAAAATGGGATGTGTAAAGTGGAAAATACGTGTTTTAGTTAAAACCTTAACTTAGAACTTGAACGAAGGAAAAAAAACTGAAAATTGAATTTTTGGCGGACTTTTTGCAAAAAATAAAAATTTAAGTGAAAAGGTGGAATGTCACTGCAGACGAATAAGTCAAATTCAAACTCATGCGAACATATGTACTATATATCACTGAGGCACAAATTCACGCATATATGGTATACGCACAAATAGTGAGAAATTATTGCATATTCGCGTGATATTCCGTTGCAACAACCTTTGCCACAGTTAACTGTCTATTACCGCAACGATTTGTGCTAAAATTCAGTCTGATAGCGTAACCTAGTGCGAGTGTTGTTGATGAGCTTAACCTTTCGTAAACGCCTGCAGTGTTTGCGAATTAATTAGCATTTACCGCAGTTGCGGGAAATGAGAGGTAATAGAGAATTATCCATGTCGTGGGATGGAAAGTTAGATTTGTTCAGCATAATCCTCGAAAGTCGAAGAGGTCATTAAAATTTCTGCAAATTCTGGGTTGCATAGGGTATGTGTGAAGGTAACATTGTTTGCCCTGTATAATCATTTACAATTTTCAATTCAATTATTAATTCATTATCTGCTGCGCAATTTAGTGCAGCTGTTTCGAAATCATTATAGCATCATTTTGACACTTCTATAAGGCTAGTTTATATGCTAAATTAAACCTCAATAAATGCGGCTGCAATACATGCTCAATTCCCGGATTTGTTCACTATTTTTAAAAAATCGTAGAATTTCTCGTTTCCCTGCTCTAGCATTTTCGGAAAAACATTTAATGAGCAATTTCTTAATTTTCTGTCCAGTATATAAGTACGTTGACTATCTACACTTTGACATAATTACAAATGAGCATTAAGTGGCACCTGTTATTTACCGTAAAAAAAGGCATCCATACAAAAGCAAATGAAGTGCTTTTACCTGCTCTACTTGATTAATTACTTGTATGTGTCTATCCGATGTCCAGTAAAAATCGATTCTATGCTTTCACATGCATGTAGATACAGCTAGGAGACAGGGAGAAATGACAGAAGTATTAAATTGTTGCGTCATTATTCTCGGAGGCTTATATAACCATATATTTGTGCTTCTTATGTGAGAAATTAAGTATAGATTAAACAGCGCAGTATAAGAGACCGTTTAATAGACATTACTCTGCCACCGAGCATGACAGTGACGAGAGTACTTGGGAGCCATTATTCTTCCATTAGGTATTTAGTTGAGTGAAATATGCTCTTGAAGCTACCGTGTTTAAGATAACAGGATTTTTATACGTAGTGATGAAAGTTTATAACCAAAGGCTATCATAAAAATGTTTGAGTTCATCTTGCCTATACTAAAGTTCGAAAAATATAAATATAAATAAACTAATTGTGAATTATCCTTAGTTTTCACTTTAATAAATTTAAAAAATGTGTGGCAGCTCACAGAGTGAATTCCCAGTCGTTTGCTAATGATGGCATTTAATATACAATACTTAAGACAGTAGTAAAGCGGAGCTGTAAATAAACGATTAGAACACTTTAGTTGATAAGATTGCTCTAAAGAAGAAATATGTTATATGTGCATCCATGTCCTATTTATCAGACATAAATATAAATTATAGTTCGCTTTAATAGTTATGTTATTTAAATTATAATATTACTACACGAAATAATAATAATGTTAATAAAATGAGTTGGCCATTAAGGCTTGACATCATCACTACTCAGCAGTTTTCCTAATCAGTTGTAAATAAGCTCGTTGAAAAAATTTTCTAAGACAAAACCAGTTAACTACCATTTATTACAATTCTCTCTTACACAAAACGCGACAAAATTTCTGTAGACAAATCACATATTCAACAAATGGATAAGGACCAGATTGAATGGGTTTATTATGAAAATATTTCTCAGCAAGTGGTACTAATTGAGTTAATAACACATTAAGCGGAAACGGAAGTATTGCGAAAAGGCTTAAGAAGATATATTACAATCGGCAATCAGAAAATCATAATTGACTTGATGAAGCTTATTTGATATGCGACCAACAATAATCCAAACAAATAAATTTTACGTGAATAAACATATACTTGTTTAATAAAGTGTATTTCTGCAAACGACCAGTAAATTCACTCAACAATTATCCAATCACATATAAAACTGTAAGCCAAGCTTTCATTATCGCTCAGTGCTGTTAATTTTACTAGTCTTTTGAAGGTATATTTTTGCATGACAAACCATAAGTAATCCACATTTATTTAGTAATATTACAATAATTAATACATACACGTAAATATAAACGCAGACCCGTTATTTAATGCCCATATATGACTTTGCCGTTAATGTGCTTGGAGCTTTATTTTGGATTTGTTGCCAAAGGTACATAAGGAAGTGAACTGAAGTAATGAAGGCCACAGTACTTTCGTAAATTTGCAGTTTACGGTTGGAATTTATTATGCACCGTCTAACATAACCCATATTTAGAAATTCATTAAGCAAGATGCAATATTTCATATGAATGCTCACACGAAAGCCCATGTAAGTACTTTGCATATTTTGTTAGATTTCTCTCAAGCGTGACTCATTATTTTCTGGCATAAAGGAATACGCATGGTTAAGAAATCATTTTTATGGCAATAATTTCATTTTTTTCTCTCTCTCTCTTGCAAGAGTGTTTAAACTTGTTTGGGACAATGTGAATAGTAAAAGGATGTGATTTGAAATTTAGCTAAAAAGTTTAAATATTGTAATTTATTATAGTTTGGTTAGTTTGATTTCTGTTTGCCAACAGAATAAACCGAATAAATGTAACAAAATGGTGGACCTTTACTTTATTTATCCTTTGGTACTTACATAAAACATAAGTTACCAAGAGTAAGTAAATTTTAGGCAGCACCACTCCCTCGTACAATACCTACAAACACTTACAAGTGGTTTCGGAAAGCTCCATCTTTTTGCGTATGTTATGTTATTGTAAACATGCGTCGCACGGCTTTAATAGTTTCAAGTGAGTTGTGCTGTTTTCAAAGTTGTTTAAACTCCTGGAAATGTACTTGAGAGCAAAAGCTGGCAGAGTACGACTAAAGAGCGAAAAGGCTTGGCACAACTCTTGGCATAATTGCGATTAAAATGCAGTTTGTACTTAAGGAGCTGGCCGCTCTATAGTGAAAATTTGTATTTAGCACTTGAAAACTTACTCTTCCATGATACTAGGTGGGGTGTAAATATATTTGTTAGTAATTTGTATCACTTTACTTCTTTATAAATTATATTAAATTTATTACGTTCATTTGTGTAAGATAGCAATATATAATCTAGGCCATCAGCTATTAAAGATCTGAAAATTATTCTCATTTTAATAATATCAATTATCGCAATCAAAGAATTTGAAACAATATAGTCAATAAAATCATCTGAAGTGGTGTTAGAAGGACGCCAGAAAAGACAAAGAGAACATTAACATTCGCAACAAGCAATCCATTAATTAGACTCAATTAATAGAACTCAGAACAACGTACTAACTTAGCTGACGTATAAAATAAAGTAAACAAACTAAAGTTGGGCTGATGTAGAGTTTCGAGAATTTGTAAAATAATGAGAACCTTAAGCTCATAACAGACACATTTTGTAAACCTATCCCAGTTTTTTTTTACTACTACTGAAGAAAGATTACTCAATATAATATAACATCATTATCATATCGGAGGAAAAGATCAGTTCCATAAATACCACCCATATGAAGATCAGACTTCACATCAGCATAAAAAAATGTTGTACCAATCCAACCGAAAATTTTCCATCGAATCAGCTTGCGCGCGCCGTTTAAATGGACCAGTCGAAGTCAATCTTGATCTTAAGGAAATTCCAGTATATATAAAATAACGGTTATATTTCCTTTAGTCTCACCCCTGTATTATTCGGTTAATGTGTACAAAGTGTCAACCCTTCCTTATTTTCCATTTTTTTCCTAAAATTTATCGCTCTTCTTTGCCGGTGCATTGTTGCATGAAGCTTCGGTTGGACGACTAAGTCTCGGTGTCAATCATTTAAGCGCGAACGAAACAAGAACAATGTTAAGTAATTACAAAGTGGCAGCCGGTCAAGCGTTGAAATTGGTCTAATTAGAAGAAAAGGGAGAGGTATACTGCAACCTGGTGCACTAAATTGTAGACGAACAGCGGCAATGGGTGTAATGTATGAAATATATTGATGGCAGAGAGAAATACGCGCAACATTTATAAAAATCCTACTTTGTTCCTGTTAAAGCACTTACTTTCACTTTAGTACTATGTACCGTTCGCTGCCAAGAAGTGTCAGTTACAAATTTGTTTTTCACACCTTTCTTCTTTGTCGACATTCTCTGCGCAAAAGATTTTGTATATTATTTATCAACTCACAGCATTGAAAAATGGTGAAGGTAGTAATATGCTGGGAGTACTTAATTATTAACCTCTTGCAACCAGTTATAACAGATAGTTATATAGCTACAGTTTTGTTCACCTAAAACTAATCGAGATAGATAAGAAAGAGTTTTGAAAAAGTGGGCGTGGCCATACCCTTTTATGAGTTTACCCGCCAAATCGCCCAGATCTAATATTATGTGAGAAAGTGGATGAAAGAGCGTGTTTTAATTATAATGGCGCATATTTGTGCTCAAAATGAATAAAATTGTGTGAAAACTCGCACTAAACTCCATATAACCAAAAAGCCTTACGTACCTAAAGATACTTCCCTGGCTTCAATCCTTGCAGATTCCAAGAGTATACAATGTTGAGTTACACCCGAAATTAGCAATTCTCTACTTGTTTCATATACTATATAATATTTTGAGTCATTTGAGTACTCAGTTTTTGAAAAGATCGTTTCCATCTTCTAATATCCTTGAGATTATGGAGGATATCCCTTAATAATAACGTACTTCGTTGAGTTATGAATAGTAAATGTAGAAATTTTAATTTAAGAAGTTTTTCTCTTTAATTGATTTATAATGTAACATCTTTCATTTCCGAAATTTAAGCGAAACTCTGCCAAAAGTGCATAAAAAGGCAAAATACGGCAATCTCTTAAGAAATACAAACTATATTCTCGCTGCAAAAAGCCAAATTGAATTTACCACCAAAATATGCCGTTGGCGATTTGACGATCAAATGATAGACAAAGCGTTACAGCTCATAGGACTTCAGCATCGCTTGAGCAATAATTTAATGGTGCGACAGATGCCACGGATTGCATTAAATTCACAAAAGTGGAAGGAATGAGCGAGCTATGAATGAAAATATTTTGAATTTATGTGTTCCTTAAAATAATTTTAGTATATTTTTATTGCTAGGCAGTCGAGTGTATGTATATTGTAGCGATTGCAGCAGAGACAAAATAGTAATGTAATGAAAAATAGCTCTTTTTTTGGAAAATTTAATTTCGCGAATTTTCTTAAAATTGTTTATACATTTTTGAAGCCATTATTAAGATTAATTAATATGACATTAACTGGCAACTAATAAAGAGAGTAAATTATATATTAAATGAGAGAGATAATAGTTCAAGGTTAAATGAGACAAATTGACCTTGAATTCGTGTACAACTTGCTCTTTTAACTCAGATGCGTAGAAGGTGGTTATTTTCTCGCAGTATGATTTATAGCGGCAGGCAGCAGGCATTAACTGTCAAACAGCTAATTATGATGGCTAGATAGCAGACACTTTAGCACATATACAACAAAAGAGAAGAGACAACATGGTGTATTATTGCCCCTTTGATTGCAGAATAAGTGGTTAGATATGTGCACACACTTTTTGTAGGTAACATCAACTGAATTCATTTTTGTCAAATATTTGATAGTGTCAAGAATGTCCAAGTTGTTTATTTTAAATTATTATTATTCTCAAGAATGTCCAACTTGTTTATTTTCAGATTATTATTAAACGAATACATATTTATTTAGAATTTATTATTGAACGAATCATAAAATATTCCAAAAGACAATTAAATTTATTTCCCAGCGCCTGCTAACACTACTCTGTTTGCTTGCTTGTTAACGAATGCCTTTCACTTGTTAAAACTGTCTGTGACAATAGCTCTACGGATTTCTGCAAAATTTAAGTGCAAAATAATTTCATTAGCATTAATGAATGGTGAATTACAGTGTCGCAGCTAATTCCTTATAGTTACGTATACGCACCGGTGGCTACGAGGTGAAACTGTGGCTGTAGAAAAAGTGTGGAAGAAAAAGAAATGACTGGATGAGAGGGTTGTGTTTAATGAAAATACATCACGTATATGCTAAAAACACGAATTTATTGTCAGTAGATGTATTACACAAACAAATTTATTGATATATACCTTTTGTGAAAATTGGTTTTTATAAAACCTCTGTGTTAATAAGATTATTATCTTTCTGGCTGGTTATGGTTTGCGTTTAAAAATATCAGTTTTATACACTTCTTTCGGTACAAAAATTTAATTTTGAGAACTATATTACACAACATAATTTAAATTGCTTCTACCATCAATACATAAAGGCTTTTTATCACGGCATTCATAATGAAATAATTGCGGCGAAAATTGCGGTTGAGCTTGGTATTTATTTTAATTGTTTATTGTTTACACGTCATTTGGTTAAGATTTTTTGCAATAACAATTACTTACTACTGTTGTTGCAAAATATTATTTGCAAATATTTAAATTGAAATTGTTTACAGGGTGTTCATTTCTCAACACGCGGGAAATGTTAACTGATAAATAATTAGAAAATGCTATAAAAAAATAAAGGTTTCACAGACATGATACAAGAAAAAAAGCTTGAAAAACTAGCAAATACATGACGTAAATATGTTTCAAGTCCTTATAGACCCTCTATATTTGAACTTTTATTTATTTGAATAACTGGTTTTCTTTTTACAATCCATTAAAATCAAATAAAAGAAAATGTTTCATTAGAGTTCACTATGTGCATGCTTTAGCGCGTTTACAAATGAACACAGGACAAATTAAAATCTCCAAATGGCCATAACTTTTTGTCTGCTAACTCAGTTTATGCTTCGAATTTTTGTGGTAAGAGGAGGTAAATATGTTTATGGACGAATAATAAATACACACAAGCAATAGTTTTTTTGCTAACATGAACTAAAATATGTACAAGTATATGGGCAATGAATTTTCAGAAATGTTTACAAATATGTGAAATCTGTGCGCCATCTTTGATTATGTTTCTAAATACACTATATTTAAGCATTAAAATAAGGCTGTGTCTATGTATATAAACAAATATGTTTTCACATCAAGATTGCTGCGAATATTGTTATCAATGTCAACTGATCGACTTTCAATTATATGGCTTTGAAGTAGCTACTCGATGTGAGCTGATTGCGTCAGCCAGCCATTTGTTTACTCAATGATTTAATCCTCTTCCTTCAATAGCATTTTATGTGTCGCATTTTTGTGTTTTTATTGTAATATATGTTTTTGCACATTCGGAATCAAATGTTCATATAACAGTCCAACTCACCACTCTATAAATTTCAGCATATTTTTAATTTTTTATACCTTTGAGAGAGCATTATTCCAGTTGTTATGCATAACAGTAGGTAGTCTACAAATACGTGAGCTGTTAGGAAATTCATTAAAATTTTCAGCAAGTTGAATTAAGCGTGTTTTCTTGAAATTTTGAACTCACGCTAGATTTAATAAACAGCATTGTGATCTATTATTAAGTAGATCTTCGAAGTTTATGAGATCTGCTGGGAATTTACCGTCTAAACAGAGTGATAATATAGTTAAATAGCCTTTGTTAAAACAATTTATAAATAAAACCTCTGATAATAAAAAAAAACTCACCCTTTTACGCCATGGTCAGCTTCATTTAACAACTTACTGTTCTTCATAGAAACGTACATTTACTGCCTGAAATTTCGATGAGAGATTCTTACACATGTAGTCGTACAGTATTTGTCATGCAATTCACAATCAAATTTGGGGACAAGTACAAGCTTTCAGCAGATATGTATTTGTGTCAACATAATTGGAAAAATCTTTATTCAAATAAAAGCGGCAAGAATTGGCATGAAATCGTTAAACACATGTTTGGTAAAATTATAAAAAGAGAAAACTTTCCTCCTTATCTTGTATACTTCGTATAGCAACATAGTTTTTATGCTGGTAGAAAGTACCATGTACAATATATTTCAGTGTCTTTAGTGCGTCCCCGAATAAAGCAGCATTGATTACATGTGCAATTATATCTTAAAGTTGCAGTTCACAAACTTCGCCGTTTCTGTTAACCCCTATTCTTAAAATGAAAGCGTTTAAAATAAATTTGAAATATTCAAACACATAAGAAAGATTTTTGTACTTTACTTTACTTTTGATAATTTTGATTGCTCTATTTATTTAAGCATGTGAATTTACAGAAAATTTTTACTTATGTAAAGTTTCCAACTGTATTAGTATTTATCGGTATCCGCATACTTTTGTAAATTTATACACATGTGTTATTACAGAAAAAGCCCTTGCCCGCCTCAGTATATACATACTTTGTATTTATAGAGCAACATATAACTTTGTACAAAGTTCATTTGAACTGATTTCATTGAATTTTTTTTTATAATTGCTCAACCAGAGATAAAATATGATGAATTTTCGCTCAATTAAATTGCGTATACGCCATGGTGGGTTGCTACCTGTTGGCTTCGTAGTAAACGTGAGTGTGCTTTGACATTTTGTGGAAATTCTAATCGGCTTTGTGGATTTGATGATGCGGTTAACAAAGTATTTTATATATTGTATATGCATGTATTTAAAAATTATGCTCTTGTTCAGAGAAGAGTTTTAATCAATGTCGGTTCTTGAAACTGACGTTTTGGAAAAAAAAATAATTCACTAGTTTTCAATTATTAATTTAAATAAAGCACAGCTGTGGCTCAGCATTTGGAATACATGTATATATACAGAAAATCATTAAAACACACCTTTAGATATGTGTGTGTGACTAATGTGATTATTTGAGGCGCCTAAATGTAGGCAAATTGCATCTTGCGTTTTCCTGTTGTGATTATTTGCTCGTTTATAAAACTCTCTTTTGTGTGTGTATTAAAAGGCAAGCCCAGGAGAAAAACTGGAATTTTGATTGTACAAATAATCTTTTTTTACTACAACAACATCAGTTAGATCTGGGGAATTTGTTTATGCAGATAATATTCTATTTCATCGAGAAATTGAAATATGTTAGATTTTTGTACTTTCTAAAATATCGGTTTGATACATAAGCGAAGATGAAAAGTAATGGTTATTAAACAGTGAAGCCCTGGCTCTTATAAGACGAGCTTTAGTATTTCTGTTGAGTTCCCACTCTACCAAAACCAAATTGTTTATGCATTGCGACAAATGTTTAAACAAAAGTAGTGCACGAATGCCAGCAAAATCTTTCGTCAATGCTTTAACATGCTGATGCTCCAGCTCACTCACGTACCCCCGTTTATGCAGTTTTTATGCCTGTAATGTTTAAAGCTTAACAAGGCGTGCAAAGCACGACGTCGCCGAGATATTCACGATGTAACTTTACAACTTCCATCAAATCGTGCGGCGGTTACAACAACAGCGGGAACATGTTCGTGCATGTATTCTGGTTGTTCGCATGCATAAGTGGCATTTCGTTAGCGTCTGCACGCATTTTGCATGCAACAAAGCAACAATTTCACGGCAACAGCTGTATACTGTATTTTGAACGCATATTGCGAGTGCTTGTATTACAATGTTGCCACACTCCTTGTCATTTTAATTATTCAGTAAAATTTGTGATTCGCCGTGGGATCGAGCGCATTTGCCATGTTTAGAAGTTAAGAAAATGGAATACTAAATTATGAAGATCTAAGGAATACGAGAAGTAGAACATAAAAGTATCAATTCAAATTACAAAAAAAATGTTTCTTACGAATTATTTAGGAAAATTGCTAAGTACCAAAATACTGTGCAAATAGCTAAAAAATTAAGCACAAGGCACATGTGATTAACGTAGGTACATAAAAGTAAGAAATCGGATTAGCTGTCAGACTGATGACATACATTTTTCTTGCACGAGTACACCCCAGACGCAAACTTATTCCCTGACCATAATCCTGCTCACTCCCCATATAACGGTACTGTTAAAAACTACTAAAAGTATCATTTCCAATGCTAGTTGCGTTCGGCCATTTTTCAGTTAAGCGTGGCATTAAGTGGCATAAAGTTATATTGTTTCTACGATGACCACAATATTTTTCTCCACGATTACCCTCAATAGCCGTATTTGACAAACCAAGTTTGTTTTCGTCACAGCAGCCTCCTCATAGATATATTCTTCGAAGCGTGGATCACTAATGGGCTTAGCATTATCATCTCCGTAGTCTAATTGATCACTGGGTATTGATTCGTGGTCACCACCAAATTTAGGTTCACTTTCACCATCATCATCATCGCTATCATTAGCATTCAAATAATTTGAAATATTCTCCTCTACTTCTTCCATCAATTCACGCCGCAAATTGTAAAAATAAGTCGCCAATTCTTCACTCATTTCAAAAAACTATATTTGTCACAACCAAAAATGAACTGTTCACTTGAAAATATTACGCGAAACTAATTAGAAATACACAATAATCACCAAAACCGTTAGAAAACTGCGCTTCTTCATACAAACTATATGAAGAAATATTATGGGCACTGAGTGCCCCAAATCACGTATAGCGTACACCATATAAAATGCTGTTACTTTCTTATTACAAGAGCTATGTGCCCAAAAATTCTGTCAACTTATAACTAAAATAATAGTTTATCACTACTCGGAAAATACATAGATCAAATTGAACTGCCCAAATCCCAGAAATTCAATTTCAAAAATGAGAATGGGCACTGAGTGCCCAACTCACGGTTGTAAGGTTAAAAAAATATTTTGAATTCGCTGGCAGAAGTGCGCTACAGTTACAGTAAAGCTGTTCGAAATGTTGAATGCAAGAAAGTTGTGGTCTTGGTATAGCGAACCTTCTAATGTCTGAAACAGGAGTGTTTATTATTGGATTTAATTAATTCAATTTTCGTTTACAATCATTTTGCTTTTTTGCAAGTGTACGAATGCTGTACATACTATATATCTATCATTCAAAATGTATAAACTTTTAGAAACTAATATCGAGTAGCTTTTACTTGACACTGAACTTGAACAATAACACACGTTTCATTCGTAATTTTTTCAAATTGGAATGATAAATGTGCACGAAAACAAAAGCTAAAAATTAAGTGGAGTAAGAAAGTGAAAGATGTGGGTGGGTACTGCCAGTATACTTCGTCTCACCCAATTACCATACTATTGCAAATAATTTCGCAAAAAAAGCACTTTTCAATACCCTCATTGCAGAGCGAAATAAATTTAAATTCAAACTTTCCTCATATTTTACAAAATTTTCATATGTCCTTCAAAGCAGAGTTTCAAGAAGAAACTACTAATAGAAACCCCTTTAGTTGCTTTTATTAATTTCATCTCACTTTTAAATTTGAGTTTTTAAAGAAGTTCTGAAACTATTACCTTCTTAAAGTTTTCTCTCACAGTGATGCAGGCAAGCATCATTTGACCTTTTACATATTCTTAACGATAAACTTTACGTATGTATTTGCTTATAGGATAAAAAGAGAAAATAAAGCAGATAATTAAGCTTGTGAAAAGCGTGACGAGGAAACAAATTTCTGCTCTGTGGGCATTCAATTTCCTATATTTTACATTTAATGTCCTTGCAAGGAAATATCTTTGCATACTAGAAACATCAATAAACTTTCAGCAGCGTATGATTCCGACATTATTACGGCCCAAAAATTAACGAAATTAATTAATCTTCAACACATAAAATGAGAGAATAAAAATTTAATATTAATTTATGCGCCAAGCGGCATTTGAAGGGACGCGGTATGGAAGCGGGTTTTTCAATCGCCTTCACGTTTATATACAGTAATTGTTTGTCTTTTTTTATTGATATAAATAAAACTTGATTCTACAAACTGGTTTCACAATTTTTTTTTCTATTGATTCGTTTTGCTTACGATTTAATTGGTTTTATCACACTGAAAGTCCTGTTAAGATTTTTCAATTTTAAAAGTAGGCTTTATATACTCCATTTAATTTGATTACCACGCTGTGCGTGAAATCAGGCATGTCCTTGTTTCTCTACAATTATTCGCTTTCTCAAATAAATTCCTTGTAGAAAAGAGCTGTATCGGTAGTTTTCTACTTTTCCTCTACAGGTCCTTTGGCTCGCCGGCAAGCTTTGTGATAAAACCACCGTTTTGTCATTGAGGTTGTCTCCTTGTAAGATTGAAGACGTACTGGCGTCTTCAGTTACTATTCGGTCGGTGTCGTCAATAACAAATCTTAATAATCAATCAAATGGTTTATCCGAATATCATCATTTTTAAACATTGATGTTTGCGTCAGCGTTTCCTGGGAGGCTGATAAATGCAGACGAGGATTTTCGGATATTGAGAGATTGTACATTGAGGTCTACCTTATATACATACATATATGTACATTCTATTTTTATATAAATATTCATATCTAATGTTCATAAAGCCGCATCAATCATTCAAGAGGGGATGGTGAGAACTTCGTGCGAAGAGGAAACCGCCATAAACAGTGGTGTAAAGAAAAATTTTATATCAAAGATCATAATAAGGAATCGTTGGCAAACCGCATTGTTATGCACAGCACGACAATAATGCGACACAGAAGGTATTGTTATTGTTGTTATCGCTGGCGAAAGGCAAACTTGGGAGTGATGAATTATGGCAACGGCAACTCGGGAGATGAAATCATTTGAATTGGACAGATGATGGCGAGCCGCAGCGCTCAAAATTTGTAAATTTTGTGGAAATTCTCCTCTTTTCAGCCTTCTTATTGGATATTCGCAATATAGATAAAAGGAAATTTAATATTGTTTGCTTTAATTAAGCAATAATAATTAAGAGCGATGGTTAAATGGTTAAACGCTTTCGTTATATTTTGAGGCATCACCGTGATGGCTCGACACCCCATGCTTTCGCGCAAACCGACGTGGCAGATAACGTTGCTTTCACACGCATATTCACACCAACCAACTGACTGAGGCAGTTCACTAAGTTTTGATGTAGTTTTTTGAGCCAAGCATGGCAGAAAAGTTATGGTCATGTATTCGAACGGAAAATCTTACGCAAGAATTATCTTATTTGGTAATACGATGACTTTAACAGGCAATGGTACATTAAGCAAGTGGTTGAAAACGCAAACTGAAAAGGAATTAACAAAGGCTCATAAAAAGCTGAGATTTTAATTTTATTAACTATTGTTTACGCTTATAAACTCTATTTATTTTGGACTGCTTTGGAAGTCCTCAGTTGTATATGCCTCATTTGTGATGTTCCAGCAAGATGTTTGCATTTCGACAATTCATTACTAAAAGAATGCAAGTGCTATGTAAGAGCGCAAGCTTTTACTGATCTCGCCGTGATTTGTGGCGCCAACGGCCTAGGTATTGGAATATATAGTACGCTGGAGCTATAATTAATGTCAGTGAGTGTAATTGCACACGCGCCTAAAACTGCAAAAAAGGAAGAACAAAATAGTCGCAAGCGACAGAAAGAAAAACGCCAACACGCGCTTTCAAATGATAATGCCGTAAGCTGAACAGAGAGCGGTAATATCTACAGCAAGCCTTGCGTTCGATGGCCTGTAGCGGTCTCTGCTCTTAGCAAGTGCACTCCAGCGGCAGCAATAACAGTGCGATAATCAATATCATTCCGACAAACACAAATTTGAATTTAGCTGTATTCCCGCAGCAGTTTCAACATGAACAGCTCTCATTGAAGCTTCTGTTGCGTCGCATAGGAGCAGGCATCCAGGGGACACAGTGTCGTGTTAGGTGCAACTGAACAGATCCATAACTACCAGCAACGGTAAGTAGTGAACTGGAACACCAGTGATTTTAACGCTCATCGCTTACCTGTTGAGTTCATTCTGCAGGCGATGATCAATTGTATTTGCTACACACAACAACCGCCTAATTAGGGTAGGCACCAGCGGGCATCCGCTGTGGTGTTTGAGGCATCTGTTGGCCAGTTCGTGTGAGATATTTGAGTGTGACTAATTTGATTTTTACTCGCGGCAGATGATGCATCAACGGTGATGAATTGGGACTAATAATTGCTTATTAAAATGCTATCAATAAATGTATTATCGATAATGTGAGCGCATAGAATTAAAAGAACTTTCTTTAAAAATAAAGTTCGCAGTTAAAGCATACATTTTTTCTGTAATTTTTCTCAAGTGTTATAAAACTTCGCGATTCTCAAGAAAAAAAATTTTTATTTACTATTAAAATATATATTATGATTTTGATATATTTGTTAAATATGCCGAGTCATTGCTGCGCTTCTTCCAGCCACATGAACTCAAGAGAGAAGGAGATAGAGTGATAATTTCAAGGCTGTTTGTACATATGAAACTAAGTCAGCAGCGTAGGTTGATTAAAATATCCGAAAGGGCGTGTTTTCCTTGGCGTATGCCAAGTTCAAGGTGAAACCATTCGTCCACATTGCCTGGGAAATGAGCTATGCCAAATTTGTCTTGCATGCATCTTAATCCTTACCACACAACGCTTAAGCAGTTAAAGTTAATGCCGGCGGCGATAGTCGAGTTCTCGGCAACGCTTATTTGCAATTAAATGATTATTCGTCTCAACAAATGTCTCAAAATAAATTAGTTGGAAACTCCAATTTAAGTGCTTCAGATTGGAAGCATTTTCTGTCACAGCGAGTTATTTTAAGAACACGCTTTATGTTGGAAAATATTTTTAGAATGTTGAATTTGTAGTATTTAAGGAATTTCAAGGATAGTTCAAAGCTAATTTGAGGTAAAATATTGGATGAATATAAATCATTTATTTAATATTTATTTCCGTTTCCCCTGCGAATTTTCCTGTTCGAGCCAGCCATTTGTACATTTACGCCCTTGCTCTATGGCTAGTTCGATTATGGTTCCTTACATTTTTCTTTTGATAATCCGTTTTTGATTTTGATGGCAGTTTCTGTGAATGTTTACATTTGTTTGTTTACTACACTGCAATTTCTTTGTGTCTTTTGTCTGCATCAGCTACTTGTTACAGTAAAAGTATATGAACGTAGACGAAAGTTATTTAGCAAGTAGAAGAAGTGTTTGTTCCTGGTAACCGGTGACTAAAAGGCGAAGTAGAAAATAACTGGGGAAGTGTGAATAGAAATTTAAATTTTATTTTATAGTATTTTGAATAAAAGTGTTGCTAGTGTTTCAACGGCTTATACTTGAATTTAGAAGAGCTTGGGATTTTTTAGGAAGTACTTGTTGGTTTTTTCTCTAATTTGGGATAAAAATTTTTATTTAGAGCATGAATTAATCAATAGTTATACTTGTAAATACGTTTGCAGCAGTTCATATGAAAGTTAGTAATTCGCTAAGATGTAAAGGATATGTAAGTTAATGAAAGTTTACTTTAAAATACAATTAATGGTACTTTTCATTTCAGTGTGCTTAGGTTCTTTTAATAATGTTAAATAATAATAAAAAAACAGAGTAACGTACCTATCAGCAAAAGCACGCTGGTGTCCGCAGGGCGTATGAGTAATATCCATGTCAGTTTGGTGGCGCTTAACGAAAATCCCATTAAACTAAGCAAATGCGTATAGTTGAAATAGCTGTAGCTACAACAAATGATAGCAAATGTGTTAGTTATTCATTATTTAACTTTCAACTAATCTGCTTTCTGTATCCATGCGCTTTTTCGAATGAATTTCAAAACTAATTTCGCCATTTCGATTGGATAAAAATGTAATTAAAGGTGCAAATATATATATGAAATCCGGTTGGCTTCACCACATTAGCAGTTTATTTTACCAGTGACTTTTGATTGCTATTTGATTAGTTCTCGCAACCAACAGAGCTTTTGCGGTCATTATATAATAATTGTGGCGGATTTTATGGGAGTTGTGAACTTTCAATTCAAGTTGATGGGTTCATTTTAAACATCGAAAGTATGAAAATTTGTATACTTTAATAGAATTTTTTGAATGCATTTATCGAAATGGCTTAGTTTGGAAAAAAACGTGGTGTGATGCAATGAGAGTATTGTATACTAAAATTAGTTGGCATTCGGAGCCAATCCGTATTACTTCTAGGTTTGCGGAATTTTGTCAAAATTTGGAAAAATTATGTAAACAGCTTACTTATCCCAAATATCTCCGCTTTGCTAAATGATGCAGCCGGTTTATCAGCACACTTGTCAAGAAAGATTAACAGCCATAATGACAGCATCAACATATCGACTGCACAAAAACATTGTACAAAAAATTTATCACTTAAGCAAATGTAAAACAGAATGACAAAGATAAAATTAAGAAGAGACAGAACGAATTCGCAGCTGCCAACTCATATTCGAAACTAAAGAGTTAAGGGCGATACAAAGTTTGCAACATAATAATGAAAACATAAATGTATATGGACTCTATATATAGTCTTTCGCAAGTTTCTTTGAAATAAATTTGCAATATTTTAGGAATTTACTTTATGTAGGCCCCCAATAACTGACAGTTTCAAGTCAGACTTTATTGATGGTTTACAGGAAAATCGATGCTTATTTCTTCGAACATTTACCCGTTTTTGTTATCGAACTATAAAACTTTGCAATGAGAACTCACTTCTTATAACCCTGTAATATGTGGAATAACTCGCATGACATACACCGGGCCTGTAAGACATTTAAACTACAGTGCATACATCAATATCCGAACACATGAACAACATTTAATTAACCGTGATAAGGTTAAATGTTTTTCTGCAGCTCATTGTGCTTTATTGGCATAGCATTTTTCGCATCCACTTTTGACATTCGCACTTCAACTGGTTGCCACCTACAGTAGTTATTTTACTTTACAATTTTATTACTCTTTTTCTCTGACCTCTATGATCAAACGCAGTGTGTGATTGTTGGTGTACTCTGTGTTTAATTTATACTTGCTCCTTTGTCCTTGTGAGACCATTGTCTGAATTTTTGTTGTTGATTATGTGTCTCTCTACAGAATTCTTCTTTCAATTCTTTTTCTCCTTTCGTCTGAATATTTCGATGTCTCGAGGTGTTTGGTTGCATGGTCGACGAGTGTCACATTACCACCGATGCTGCCAGTTTTACATTTATTGCAAGAAATAAAATTAATTATGCACGAAAGTACTCTCTTGGAATTAGTTCTATGTCTTATTTAACATGAGGCCGTTCAATCATGAAAACGGCAAATGCCGCTGATACTCATCTGAGACAAGTGCTCATTTGAGGCTATGATTGGAAAGTTTTAATTAGTAACGTGTGAGGCATATGTACCTATGTTTAGATACATACATGTGTATTATAATGGAAATTTGTTTTGCGACCTAGTTGGGTTCGAACTTGTCTACTTTTGCCTTATTTTTTTCAAACTTACTGCAAAAGGATGAACCTTGCTGATATCTTAAAGATATGGTATATGTTTTATTACTGAAGCGTTTATATACCCGTCAGTTCTGTGAAAATGATCGCTAGATTAAATGATTTTAAAATAAATATATAATATTTATTAAACTTTAGGTCAGATAAGATTTGTAATACAATTTAAAAACTTTAAAAATTTCCAAAAAAAATAAATTTAAAAAATTTTGTCATAAAAGTTGTAATACCTTGAATTACGCGTTCACGCCTGTGAACAACAATGGTTACCACGAGGCAGCTTTCTGATGATTCGTCCATCGTTGAAGATTGAATGCAATTGTATCACATACTGCAATTTCAATACTTTTCAATTCGAATACATTTTACAACTTTTTCTTGTAAGACTTTTTTGTTGAACATATATTTTTTTCTTTTAACTGTGTAAGCCTTTATATATGGATATCTGTGAGCGCGGGTGAGTGTTTGCAAATATTTTCAGACAGTTTGCGTTTACTATATGGTTGAATATAAATAACAATCACTTGTTAGCATCAATAAGTGGAAATATACATACATGGGTACAAGAAAGAATAGATAGATAAGAGTAAAATTGGAATCATACCATCTTTAGGCTTTTTTCAGCTAATACATTGTATATTGTAATTTGGAACATGCTTGCAAAGACATACATTTAAAAAACATGGACTTCAACGTGGATGAGGTTGGCATTTGAGGGATCCACAAAACTTACAACTCGAATAATGAGCGGGTGACCAAGGTGCGCACCTGCAGTTAAGCTATCCCAGGAAACACATTTTTCACTATTGGCTCTGTATTCATTATGAAAAATGGCTTTATAGTGACCTATTTTGTTTTAAGTATTTAAACTCTGTTGGTACAATGGCTTACAGCCATTCCTAGCAAGTAATTTTTTTTAAACACAGGTACGAAGTTCGTATACGGGAGTAAGTGAAAATGAATGTGTTGGTTTATCATGTATTTCAATTCGACGCGGACTTCCTGAAGAAGCAATATAACGTCAAAATCACTGAGGGTCATTGCAGATAATATGTTGTGTTCATCGTATGTGGTATTTTGTATGCAATTGACTCGTGGACATAGGGAAATTCGCTATGTCTATTTTTATAATCGAATATTGCTAAATGTGGGCCTGTCGGCCTCGAATTACCCAAGACAACCACATTGGGGTATAATTTACTTACTGAGTAAACTGTAACCACTCTCCGTAGATTTACGTACATTTCTCTTGTGTGTTTTTATAAGCAAGTATGTTCAATTGTCTGTCTTTGTGATTCTGGTCACTACAGTCGCCTAGTGTATTATTGAGTTGTGGCCGCGTCGCAATCTTCACCTAGATATGCTGCGTGCAAACTAGCAATGTAAGAGGGAAATGTCATGCGCCTTGCGGGTCATGACATACGTGAATTCTGGCTATTGATGCCGTTGACCAGCAAAATTTAATAATGTTATTGTAGTTGTACATTTTCCTTAAATCTTCTTCCCTGAAGTTGAGTTTGAGTCCTTTTTTAAAATCTGGAAATGTCTAGTGAATTTGCAAGATATAATTTAGTAGGCTATGAGTGAGTACCTCTTTAAACACTGTAACATAATGTGTGGTTCCTAGAAATTACATGTGTGATAAATATTTTGATCGAAATGGTTTGCATTCCTTTCGACTCGATGACTTGCTGGTAAGCAATTTGTGTGCATTTTATCCACCGATTGAACATTGTCCTTTGAAGTCAAGTGCTGCAAATATTATACTATGTAGCTAGCTACGTTCTACACGGGTACAGTTGCAACGAAATAATTTCTAAGAGAACTTTTTAACGGGGAGTTACTGAAAAGCGAATTGATTTCCTGTAAAAATTACGTATACGACATGTTGTACACTTGCTGCCTTTGTATTCACACAAATCTGTACCCGAATGTACATACATATGTAAGTAATAGACGGTGAATAAACATATAGTAAATCGGAAATAAATTTTTTTTGCACTTGCTACATTTGAAATTGCTGATTTTGGGAAAAAATTAAAAATGTATGTGAGTTTTCTTAAAAAAATACTGTCCATCTGGTCTAATTGAAGTTAAAAATTGTGGAAAATTTAGTGAGGTAAGTACTCTTGGGACAAGGGGAAACGCGCTCACATATCCCATTCGGAAAGAGTCCGTGCCGCGTGCGTTAAATACAACTAAATCTCCACTCAACGGTGGGAAGATGTAGAAATACAATCCAATGGGACAATAAATAATTGTAACACATATATATGTATATCTATAAATGAGCATGGTAAAGCGGTGTAAACGACGCCTGTAGGGGATTGCAAATTGCCGCATTAAGTATTGAGCATTTAAATGTGTAATTTGTAGGAGATAAATGAATAAAGAGCTTTAATGTATTTATTTTGTGTAACTAAACTTAATTCTAAGTTGTAAAATATGCAAATGCAGGGATTAATTCCTAATTGAAACTATATAATTATTTCATATTTTTAATTTAACAGTGAAATGTTTACATGGAAAAACCAGAAAAAAAGATATACTGGTCATATATAAAATTTTAACTAATGTGTAAAGATGTGTAATAATTTATTACTGAAAGCAACTACAGAGAATTTGCAACACATTTCAAAGCATACCCGTTTATAGGCGCTGTTGTCGGTGCAGGTCAAATTTGTCAGCGTGTTTGTTTGAATTGCAGTAGGGCCGTTTATTATTTATATGATATTTGATAATCTGCATTAAATTGTTTAGGCTTTGACACCGATCTTTGAAAAACGTACAAAATGATAACATAGAATTGTAAACCCACATTTGCTTATTTACGTAATTCTGTTGTCAGTATTAAGTAGTACGCTAAGAGAAGGCCCGATAAAGAGAGACAGAGATAGGTTTAAAATTATAAGATCCAAAGTAGCTTTAAGGCATGTGGGGATCACGTCATATTTGGCTTTAATTAATTAACATTATTTATGCTTTCTCACAGACTTGTGCCAAATGTAGACCGTAGAAAGATGTACTAAACAAAAAAACAGAGAAATATTTGAATAAATAAATGAGAGTTTGTTGGAGAAGTTGGACAGTGATTCATAAACTCCAGAAGCGCATGTACGTGCGGTGAAGGATTATTTGTGTGGCCAAATTGTTTGCGCTTATGCAGAAACTTCCGCCACTTCAGTTGCTGTTGTCTCTGCGGCCATATTTTGAGTTATGTCGGTGGCAAGTCGTTTGCTGCTGCGGCAATGGTTGCAAAAACATTTGCCCACTTTTAGGCTTGAGCAGCAACTTTAGCCACTGTTAGCAGATGGTGAGCAGTCGGTGTATAGATTAAAAAACTTTCGGCAGCCTTATTTATATATGCAAACAATTACAATGCTGCTCTGCCTTTACATTCAACAGTAAGCATTTGAAATAAAAGCTCGCTGCCGGGAATGGTAGAAATTATTTTTAAAGATAAATATGGTACTTGATATCTGGCGTATGTCGCGAATAACTTCTCACATGCATTTATTCAAAAAATTTGTGTTACAATTTAAATAAATATTTTTTTTTCAGTCACATATTGTAGAATTATAACAATAATTAATAAATAAGTTACAAAGAACTATGCGACAATGTAACTTGTATACAATTAAACACAATTATTTAAATTCACGGACTGTTTTTGAACAGATGTCGTTGTTAAACCGAAACAGGTGTATTAATGCATAAATATTTCCCCAACATATGGAGTGTTGCTTTGTTGTCACTATTGTCGCACTAATTATTGGCCTTAAAATATTAAACTGACATTTGCATTGTGGAAATATTTGTTTTCTGCAGTCAAAGCTGTGAAATTATGCAATAATATGCGAATTTATACCTACACTATTAGTAGTGATATAGTATGTTGTATACTTATGCCCAATTGAGTATAATTTTTTGCAAATTTGTTGGCCGATTTGTTTTTATCGCCATTTAGTGACTACGTCGGGTATTATTGAATTATGCAGCTTCATATACATTTGCACTTTGTGTACTTGCATAAAGCACTTTCGACTTATTTTATTGAATATTTTATAAGGCATTAAAAAAGAAATTTGGAGGATTAGAAAAAGCAAAAATTTAGCTCAGTAATTATATTAGATTTTTATATTTTTTTACAGATATATGGCAGTAGTTTATTCCATTACTTTTTTATTGCTGCAATATGGCTTTACATATGCTAAGAGTATTGTACAAAATTTTTCGCTGGGAAATGGAAAAGCTACGGTGGACAAGGGACGTTTTATTTAACTTAAAGCTTATATTCTAATGCTAGAAAGTTTTGAGAGTGGGTAAATTTTTTTTTATTTCTTATTGGAAAAGCTATTATTGTTCACTTTTAATGAGCAAGAAAAATTGTTACGAGAAATTCAATTCAATGACTTCAATAACGCTACTCAATTTCCGACAATCTATCTCACCCCGCTCTGAATGTGTCAACAGCTGCCGAATTTTCTTCTTTGTGTGATGTTACTTTATAAAAACAACTTTATGTGCTTTTACTTTATGAAAAATATTTGAAGAAATTTGTCTACAAATAATTCATTTAAATCTTTGTAGCTTTGATTGATATCGTGCAGCAGACATATGTTTTTTGAATTCGCTCTTTCGCGCACGAATTAAATACTGCAATTTTTTGTTTTCTATTCCTTCCTTAGGTGCTCTAACGTGCAAATTCCGGTACTCACTTTGTCAGTCCGATGCAAGACGGGTCGCAAATCATTTGAATTGTGACATTTTAATGCATGAATGAGCATGAAAGTGTTATCAAAGGAAGTTTAAGTGACAAATTGTATACGCATTTTTAAAATTATTGAAAAGGTTTTTGTTGGAGCACATTTTAGTACAGGCATCCTACTTTCTTTTGAATTTCTTCATATCTAATAGGTATGTGTTTCAAAGAGGAGCCAAATTATATCATAAATAAATCAATATTTCTTGCATAAAAAATACTCAACCATCCAAATAAGATGCAGTACCACATGTGGAATTCAAAATGCGTATTAGAAAAATGTGATTTTATTCGAAAATGGTGTCTGTTTTGGAGCACTGCAAGTTATTTAAAATTATAAGATAGCTTATGATTTTTAAAATATATTAAAACCGAATAGTAAACCGAAAACACGGAAACACCCAAAAATTAAATTTTCAACACTTATTCATATATGTAGTACTACCGTACTGACACGTAATATTGTATAACCGACCGTATGGAATTAAGAGAGAAAGCAAAATGTCGAGATATTACTGCAAAATGGTAATGCGAATACCTTTTCACTTACAACCATATTACATATTCATACATACGCAGCTCTGGTATTTATTAATTTTTAAATACAGCAGAAATACTCCAGGTGCATGCTCGTATAGGCCAGTTAATCCTGCGGCCATAAAAGTATGCCGCTTTACTAAGACCATGAATGCAGAAATAGTTCAAAAAAGAACAAATATAAACGCGGAAAGCTACCGCAAAATGAAATATTTATTTTATAATTGGGAAATATGTTCGCATGCCATAGCTTGGAAAGCAGGAATGCCATTCAAAGTGAAATTCATGGCTTTTGATTGATAAACAGCTGCTGACATTTCGTCATGAAGCAAGTGTAATTATGAGTCGGACATGAAAATATTTCTTGTTGGTTGCAATACATATGTATATAAGGTAGAGTTCGATTCAACATTTCCAATAGGCCGACCAGTGTTTTATATAAGAAGATACGTATGTAAAAGTATTACTGTAGATAGCTTTGGAGGAGCAAGTATGCATCGGAAAATTTTTGAAATTCTTTAATTAATTTGAATTATTGATTACCGTTACGTGTACGTCTGTATAACCCACTTCGGGGGAATAAAGTACATAAGCACATTATAGAGTTGTTTCACTTATTCAGTTCTCATTCACCCAGGTTTGACGGTATACGCAAAGAATTCCAACTAGCCAACAACAATGCCTAAATTTGGAGAAAAAAAGTGCGTGAGCGCATTGCTGCAAATTAATTTTCATATCCAAATTTACAAATGGTATTTGGACATCTTTACTTGCATTTGTACGTTTGGGCTTCAATTTTTCAATTAAATATCCAACCCACCGATTGCTAAACGCCAGTGGATTATGAAGCTCTGACCCTGATCCAATGCGCTACTTTGGCTTACGGTTCACTATTTTCAGTTGGGGTCAGATTTCAGAGGAATTTGATATTGGCTTAACTTAATATGAACTATTATATACCCTGAATAAAGATGCAACGTTGGCAAATAATTGTTTCTGCATGCCGCTGCCGTCGCGTTATGAGAGCGTCCATCAATCAAGCTGTGGCTAAGCTGTTTCGCTGGCTTCATTCAGCTTCTTAATATAAACAGTTTTCTGTAAAGAGAATAAGAAGTAAGGTATTGAAAAAGTAACATTTCCTCTCACTATTTGCGGTTATCCATAAAATGAGTTCTCAAGCCGTAGAGACACGTTTTTCAAGTGTTTTAACATATCACACGTGAGTCGTGTCCAGCTGTCATTTTATGTTTGTTCAGTATTGTGTGGCATTTCATTATAGAATGGAATGGATTACCCTGTACAACATTTACAAATCGGTAAATTTTATTACGAAAATTCACGTTCTGCAGAGAATGTGTTTCACGCGCTGTGAAGAAAATATTTTAGCCGTGGAGAGTCGATTCGGTCTCAACGCAGTGCAATTTACAACAAAAACAATTCACTCTATGGACATACACATATATACATATATAAAGTTAGTTAACTCAGACTGTAGCAAAGTAGAAAAGGCAAAATCAAAGTAAAGAACTTTTGTACCACTCTCCAACACTTTAGCGTCACCATTTGCAAAGTCTGTGCTTTTGCTTTCATTTAAATAAAAATACATATTTAAACTAAAGTGCCTTTGCCAGAAACGTTTCTATAATTAATGCTGTAAGTAGCAAGTTGCCACACGCACAAAACAATAATGAAAGTGGAAATGGGAAAGACTTCCCAGACAGCACTGCATCCTTTTGTAAAAGTTCTAATTTCTGGAAAGCGTAAGTTGTAATTATTTTAAGTGACCAAGGTTGTTATGAATATGTTCAAATATGGTTATATTAGGGTAGGTAAAAAAAAATAAAATTGGTTGCTTTAAGAAAGACCCTTTAAGAAAGGCCCTCTAAGTATGAGCTCTTAATTTTAAAGGGAAGCCCTCCGCATAACGGTTTTCTAATTTTCTCTTATTATCAGAGAGAAATATTTGTATCTCGCTTCCAACGACTGGGAAAGGACATTCGGTTTCGTGGAACTTGTAAGATATCAATGAGTTGTACAATTCACAATTTTTTTCTATAAAAATACTAAAATTGAATCGTTAATCACTTTTAAAAGATCAAGTGCATGAAAAAACTGTTACTGACCTTTTTCAAAAAGGATTTTGATAATCGCTTTTCTCTCTTTACTTAATTTATTTTTCCCAAACCAGTACATATACTTTTCTCATCATATTTATTGGACACTTTTCATTGTTAAATACCCTTCAACGAATTAATTACCAATCAATCAAAAGCTTGATGAAAAGTACTTTAACATTTCCTATTTCATTTCCAGAGACAAAAATAAGCAGCCTCACCCACAAAGGAAGCATGAAAATGGAACATTTTGATGCACACTTAATTCTTCTTTCTTTTCGAAGAAGGCAGAAAAGGGTAGAGCTTCATTTACTGTGAATCTTTCACTTGCAAAAGAATTTATGATAATAATTTGTTGCGAGGCCTTAAGCAGTCACTGCCATTGAATGAAAGTGGCACTCGCTGGAAATAACCATGTAACAAAAGTGTAAGGAGACTCTTAAGAGAACAGCTCGTCGCAGTTTTTATTTAGCTCTATATGTTTGTTGTTGCCGTTCTGATACAAATTTGTAGCCCTCTCTGCATGCCTTTGCATTTATTCTTTATTTGTTGGCACAATTAGCTTTCTTGTCGCGTATCTCAGTATATTATGAATGCAAGCCATAATAGCGTTTGGTGGAGCTGCAGGAAAGGCGGTAGCGTCAAGTATATGCCAGGTTGTGTTGGCTTAAATAAACTTGAGAGTTTTACGACGATATGACCACTGAGAGGCACTGGCACTGCCGAATATCACGAATTGATCAGCCAACTTATGCCCAACGTTGAGCTATGAGTGCAGCACGAAATTTCACCATTACAAAGAAATTGAGTAGAATCCCATCTGTGCTTCAACCAATGTTCTATCTGAACGCCCATTTAAACTGACCAAGATGTTTATGAATAAATATATCTGGACTATCCAGATCAAAATTAGTGATCAGGTATCGGATCTAAAATGGTTTTAAGACATAGATATTTTAATCATTTCTAAATCAGCACCTATCTACGTATTTAGTCATAATTATTCATGCTTTCATAGTTTATAAGTTCGACTTATGGAGAAATTGCTAAGCGTCAAAGCACGTCACATACCTGCAGATAAGCCTTTTTCCATTTTTTGACGATTTCTATATTTAGGGTACTCACAGCTTGCATAACGCATCGTAAAATAATAGCATCATAAGTTTTTACACATGTTTAAAAAAATTTTTGTTTGATTACATACAAAATCTTTATAACTTGCCTGTCTTACTTTATGAGACTATATGAAACCCCTAATTATTGAGTTTTTGGTGTTTTTTTACAAAAACACAAATAATACTTATCTACCATTTAAGTATTTTTCAGCTCAAAGTGTTTGCTTCGCACTAAACAGTGCCTTGCGGCATGCTTGTATTTGTGTGTAAGGCAAAAACAAGCCATTATTGTGGTTTTTCACATCTTCCATTTCTCTTGGTTCTTATCTCTATAATTGCTTCTTTCGTTTTACTTTCTTTTCTCTTCATTATTTAATCATAAGTAATGCCTATTACTCTCCGTCTCTGGTGTAAATATGATAAACAGTTCATGGGGTGCGAAACACAGTCGCCTTCATTTGTTTGCATAATTTTTCGCGCTTAGCAGGGCCCCGCTCGGCCAATGAATATTTTTGCCAGAAGGCGATGCTACAAAACCAGCTTTTTTAATCGTGGCTTAATAAGCCGTAAGCTCGCGAAGTTGGTCAAAAGGCGGCATTAATAAAATGCATATTTCGGTACTGTGATTTCTTGATAAATTTGCTAATAAAAGCTTGACCTTTGAGAGTAGCCCAACATGCGGTAATAAAGAATATTTTATTTAAAAATTTGTGTTAAAAATCTTTTGGTGCAACAACGCTAACTATATGTTTATTAAATATTCATTTATGAAGGTAATACACAGAAGATAGCACCATTTAGAGAAACTTTTGTAATATTTAATCAACTGTCTAAGTGGCGCAGGTCGTATTTAGTCTCATATACATCGTCTCGAATACATATAGAGCGACGCCTATTAGCCCCGCTCACTTAGGTGGACTTATTAAGAATTTTCGTTGTCCGCAACGCTGCTTTTAGTGTAGCGGCTTTAAGTAGAATTTATATTAGGAACACGTTACGCATGTATGTAGTGTATCGCATAAGGAAATGTATACTGTGTTAAGCCGAATTATTTTTTCGTCTATTAGGCAAAATTTCAGATATTTTATGCCTGTCACATTTTATATATTCACTCTGTGCGTTATTATGTGTACTAGCCTTAATTTTGCTTTATTCGCTGAACATATCTTCCCGGATTCAAGTCTTCTTAAGAGATTTTCCAATGAAAGGTGGATTTTAATTAACTAAATATTTCATAATCTCAACCGTAAGCCTTTTAATGAAGTCTATCAATATTTTACATTAGCTAAACGACGCAATTCTCTTAAACTCGCTGCGTTCTCTCAAATTCAGATTGTTCTCAATTAGTCTTTTCGCATATTTTTTTGCATATTCAACGTTCAGATAGGACGTCTCACAAAAGGCTCTTCCGTCATTGAATTTGCCGCAGCTGAAGCACGTGGTATTGTTTTGCTTGCTTTTGATTGATAACTTTAAAGTGAAAGCGAACAAAATAGTTAAATTCTCCGACAACTGTTAACTGTTGCTATCTCTGTTGACATCTCATTCCTTTCCTGTTATGCGCTAAATAACATCAGGTGTGTCTGTTTCTTCTTATTTCAGAGTAGTGAAGTATGCATGATTTACTTGAAGCTGCGAACTTAAAGTTTATAAAGAATTGAGGCTTACATGGCTGTATGTTAGATTTTTAAAAGAAGTACTAATGGCTTGAAGTATCAAAAAAATGTGAGTATTTTCAATTACTGTCGATAATATTATTAAAATAGAATGTCTTAAGTTCAGTGGTGAATAAAATAGCTTAACTCTGCCCAACACTTTCGGGGCTTATAGATATAGTGGTATAACGGACACTATTGAATTAAAATATAAAAATATTTCAAGTACAGGGAGATTCAATTTAAAATAAAATTTGTTAAAAGAACTTCTGCAAGCTTTATCCTTTTCACTTTCTCAACTTTTCTAAAATTTACCTAAGAAAGTTAATTGATAGCACATATGCATATTACCATTTAAACAATGTTATGCGCTTATTACTTTTAAATATTTATAAATAGTTTTCGTATACTTCTGAAGTCCATTTCCGCATCTTTTCATTCATACTTGCAGTCATTGCATACAAATAAGCGACTTAGCAAACCACCAACCGAACGATATATCCATACAGTGTTGCAAAGTATACCCAGTAGGAGTGTTTAGAGTTGAATATTTTATTCATCTGCATGTTGAGGTCTTTTCTAGACACCGTCGTGTGAATGTGTTGAGATCGTTTAAATAATATATGAGTATGAGTGCATATAACGTACACTATAGTTGTGCTCATTTGTATGTTTGCTTGTGCAACATATTGATTGGGACCTTTTATGAACAGCAGAAGTCTGTCGAAAGCTCCTGTCTCCGTTTTGTCTTTATTCGTATTAAAAGTGGCAGCTGATGCCACTGGCACTGGCAATATTACAGCAGACACATATAATACATACATACTTTGTTCTCCTTTGAAAGTTTTACTTCCTCCATACATTGCTGTAAAATTTAGTTAATTTAGTACATTTTATTTAAATTGCTTCACATCTGTGAGCATTCTATCATAGTAAATTAATATCAAATGAGATATTGAATAGTTTAGGCAAAGAAATTCTGATTCAGAATAATATTTAAATTAAGAAAATTTGTGCGCTAGAAATTTAATAAAAGTGAGAAATGAACAAGTAAGGAAGAGTTAAGTTCAGGTATACATAACTCAACGTTTCATACTCTTGTAACTCTCAAGGATTATAGCCAGAGAAGTACCTTCATTTACAAAAGGCTTGTTAGTTACATGGGGCCTCTGGCGGGTTTTCACCCAATTTTATTATTCTAAGCACAAATATGCACGATTATAAGAAAAACACGCTCTCTCATTTTTCATTGAGATAACTCAAACATTTTCCGATATATGCGGTACAAAGTCACCCGGAAGTTCGAAAATCTTTATATTAGGTATATGAGGGCTACATGAAGTACTGATCCGATTCAAACTGTTTTTATTAGGGCATACTACTAACAGGAAAGAATTCTCTCTGAAATTCAAGCTAAGCTTGAACAATTTTGGTTCAATTTACGCAATTTTTAGTCATAAGGACAATTTTTGGTCAGAAGGTGACCTATTATTACTGCAAATTTTATTGCGTTATATTAATTGCTTCTTGATTTGTGTACTGGAAAGTAAAATAATCAAATGGAATTTAAAATTGTGATATATGTGAAGTAGGCATGGTTGTAGTCCGATTTCGCTCATTTCCGAATCTAAGAATGCCATGGACTAAATATAGTCCAAATCGGTTGAGCGGGTCTAGAGATATGTGATTTCACCTAAAAGGTCGCGATGCCACTCTCATCTTACAGTTTTTATGCCGGCTCTCACAAATCTATCTTATACAACCTCGGATGGAAAATTTTATGTCTCTGGAATATTAAGATATTCATTGAGTGATCGCACCCTCAGCAGTTTTTAAGAGTACCATGGAATGTGGAGTGGACGGGGAGCGGGGAGTGGTGGTTTGTATATTGAACTTATTTGAGGGTGAGGCCACGCCTACTTTCTCGAAATTTTTCCAGACTATTTTTCAGCTCTATATCTTAATTTAGTACTTAGTTATGGCACTTTTATGTTTTCATGAAGATATCTCATTTTTTACTCAAGTTACAGCTTGGATGGACGGGCTTACATACATACAGTCTCCCGGATTTCAACTTTTCTCGTCACTTTGATCATTTATATATATACAAGTATAACCCTATATCTACCTCGACTATAATACTCTGTACAAACATGTTGCAATAGTATAAAAAGGACCAAGTTCTCATACGAGACAAAGTTTTTTTCCAAACAAATGCCCCATATGTTAATTATTAACATTTCAAAGCCATAGTCACAAACGAAGGCTTGTCTCAAATGCATAAAAGCTTAATTTACCCTTTTAATGATTGAGTGGGCTCATGTCAACATAGGCACAGAAAAAATTCCTAGGGTGCTTAACTGCACAATTAATTTCTTGTAATAAATGTTAAACTGACAGCGAAGGTGGTTATGCGATAGTCTCAATGCAACCAGACACGTCGAGAATCTGCAGACGAGAATAAAAGCCAAACAAGCGACGGAGGGACTACGCAGACAGAAAATTGTGTGAAATATTGTCTGAACAGCAATGGTCCCAGAAGAGCGAAGGCGCAAACCATCAACCACTTCATCGCACAAGATACCAACAGTCACAAGCTACGTGGTAACAAAGAGTCTTCGAGTGCAGATAAAAATATAATAAAAGGCTTGTGTTGCTTGCACGCTTCGCTGTAGGCAGCCACCAGTTGAGTTGCGAGTGTTTGAAGTGGTTGCGACAATACAATGACAATGAAGCAATAAAAACGGCACAAAAACATTTAACCTTGTCACGATTAATTAAGCTTTCTACAGGTCTGCTAACTAAGTGTTCTTCTGAGAAACCCATTTAAAAAATGCACAAATAGAAGAGACAAATACTCGGTATACAACCTTCTCCATAGAACTTCGTTTGCTGCTTGATCCAATAGTGCGTTTTATTGCTTTATCAAACAGGCTTGTGGTGAGTAACATCCAATTGGGTTTACAATGAAACTGGATTTATAGCCAACTTTGTTCGAAGAAATATATGTAAGATATGGTATGTATTTGTAAAGTGCTTTTGGTATAAAAAATTTAAAGTATATAACGCTTATCAAGTTATACTCTTTAGATTGTCCCGGATGCATTTATTTCACCTCTGTTATGCTGTTTTGGTATTTGTTCAACTTGGCAATCTCGTTGCGCAAGCAAAGGGTTATTGCTTCCTTTGTTTTTAATGTTTTCAACCTCGCCATTAACATTTATTGTTAAGTGTGCCAAAGAAATTGTCTACATCACTTAGCAAGCCGTAGACACCACTTTGTTTATTTTATTGTGCGCTTTGGTTTCACTTCTAGATACATTTAAAATCCAACAGCAGTATTCATGAGGAAGCGTTAGTGAGATAATTGTCTTTGTTTTTTAAATTGAGTTAATTTAAAATTGTTTCCACAGAAGACAACACCTCCGTGAATAACACTAGAAAAATTAAGTAACGGAGGTAAGGACTACTTCGGATAGGCTCTGAACTTGGTACTGACCACTACAATATAATGATTTTGTTGAATTCCTGAACAATACCACATGAAATTTAATATTTCTTACACCAAAACTATGATTACGAGAATGGGCGGCAAGTAGACTCGAATGTATAGTAAAATATATAATGTGAAAAGCCTTATGATTGAAAAACTCAGAAGGCGTGACTTAAAAATAATAGAAAAGCTGGTAATATATCTTCATACCTTGTGCATTTCTATTTTATGCATTTGTGACATTATTATCCACCACAATTTTTAATTGGAGATGAGAACTTCTGAAGAGTGACAACCATAAATATTGACCACAATACCCTCTGGGTATTTCATTGAAATCAGCGAAGCTTTAGATTTATATTTAAACTGACATTTGTATAGTTAAATCCTGAAAAATTGTGATGAAAAATCACAAAATGATTTAAGGTATGCCTTTAACAATGTTGAAATAAATTTGTTTTCTCTTCTTTCCAAGAAATTTCTATTTACTGTCATGCCATACACCGGCGGGCGATTTATATTGCGTGTGGACAAAGTGCAACGCTGGAATTTATGATGAGTACGACAATGTAAAAATATTAACACTTTCTAAGAAATTAATAGTTTTCACTATGCTTGCGGATATAAATCTAATGCAGAAAACATCAAGATTTATTACATAGGTTTGGGTAAAATATGGATATTCCAGGAAAATAAAATACAAAATTATCCTCTTCTTCGGCTGACAGTATTTTATATGTTTTATAGAAGTATTTTATATCTATCCGGTAGGAATTAGCTTATTTATACATGTACAAACTTCAAGCGCAAAACTATTAGCTGAATATAAAGAAAAATTGCTAATTAAGTTCGTTATGTTTTTCTAGTTTACACTAAGACTTAAACTGCGCAAAACATAACGCTTTTTCTCACGAAATTTACATTTCCTCTCTCTACATTGATACTATAAAAGAATTCCCTTAAATGTATTGTTAAATCAGTAATAGTTCACCTACACAAAACAAATAATAGAAAGATTCCAAATTTATTATTTAGGAGAAGGTTAATTATGCATTTTACTGCACCTTTATGTATTTTAAATTATAAAAGCTGAATCCGAAAAATACGCAAATGAAATAAGTGGTAATGGAAATAAGGATTTCTCTAATTTTCCACGGACCATATCATAGCGCAAACAAATGACCCCAGGGCATATGAATAATATCCGTATAGGCTTGCTGGCGCTTATTGAAAATCCCATTATCTGAACAAATGTGAGTAGTTGAAACTGAAATAACAATTAATAATAGTATAGTTATCCACTTTTTAACTCTCAACTACTCTGCTTTGCTTATATATGCGCATTTACGTTTGAAGTGTAAACCAATTTCGCTATTTTGTTTAAATCCAATGATAACTTGCGGTTCAAATATAAACATTACATTCGGTTGGTTTCACCACATTAGCGCTTTTTTGGGGGTAAACATTGATTGCATTGATTAGTTTTTGCAGAATGTGGCGATATTGCGGTCATTATAAAATAATTCAGGCGAATTTTGTGAGAATTGTGTTTTCTTTCTTTAATTGTATTACTTAGTTTCAAGCATCGAAATTGTGGGTTTTTTATATCTGGCCGAAAGTTAATATTATCGAAATATTGTACTTTAATAGAGTTCTGTAATTTGATACTTTGCATATGTGTGTAGTCGTAATTCAATGCATAATTGGTAATTGAATTTGTTGTATTTAAAATTTTCTAGCTCTAAAACAGGTCGAACTTGGATTTAGGAAAGTTGACAGAGTAACCAATTTAATTATACTATACATTAAATTATATTCCAACCATATTACTTCATGTTCCTGTACCAACACTCGCGCACTGAATCGATTGTACGCCTTCGCGTATACGTAATTTGAAAGAGACTGAAGTATAATAAAATTTCTATGTTGAATATTGCATTCATTGTGCATTTCGTGCATTACTTTAGGCTGCCACCATAAATTTACATAAGTATACGCAGCACGTGACAGGTGTCACACATTCGCAGCAGATTCACTCTTCGCAATAAATCAGGCTACACAACTTTTAAGTATATTTGTGCTTTTGATTATAGCAAATATTAGTGTTTTGTTTACAGTACTATGAAATATTTAAGGATTCCTATAGGAAAAAATTGCTATTAAGTTGTTTTCAAAGCAATCGAAAATGTTTTGAGTGGTGGTGCATTCCATTATTGCGCATTTATGAGCAACTTTGATAACATATGATTACCTAAATAAAGATCAAATAAAACAACTTTATTTTAAACTATTATCAGAAGGTTTAAGATTTATAAAATAACGCAGCTTTGTTCATTACCAAAGCAAAACAAATGTAAATTGCAACAAGCAAAGAGTAAAGTAATTCTACGGCGCAATCTAAAAAAATCCCAGCAAAAAGCTAACTACTGGATGTAAAATGTGCTGAAAGAATGGGTACAGAATGTCAGATTTTTTGATGATGAATTATTGTTTTATAATTTGGATTTTGATTTAAAAGTATCTTCTATCGGAACTTTATGAAATCTGCTTCTAAACTTAAATTATATGTCGAAGCATCGTGCAGTCTTCTCAAGGCTTTGACATAATAGAGGACAAAATTGACTCAGTCAACAAAAATGTTAAAATGTTTAGCAGTTTAGTTCAGCAACAACTTTGAATGAGAGAAGGTCAACATTTTATCGAGCTAGACTTTCTCATGCAAATAGCAGAGAACTAAACAACAACCCTACTCAGTGGAAAAGCTAAAATGCATATAAATTTACTCCCTTTGAACAAATAACTGTTTTTACTGTGGAATAAGAGAAAATCATTGCGGATGCATGTAGTGAATTCATCAAATTAAAGCAAGTACTTTGCGTAGTCACTTCTGCATACTTAGTCGGTCTTGGTTACAAAGATATCAATGCTTCACCTTCACTCCCCACTAAATTAAAAAGGGGTCGAGGTGTTAATAAATCCACTGCTCACATTCTATCGGATTAAGGAAACTGAAAAACTGCAGGGGTGGCGATTTGCATACATTTTTAAAAACGCACGCCATAAACACCAATATTAAGCATGGCCCCAATGTGACTAATCGCTACCGGCAGCAACAGCAATATCAGCAACAGCTTCGCATCGTTATCGCCACTTAAACCCCTTTGGTAACGAAGCTGAGAAGAGTGTTGAAATGCCGGCGCCGTGTCATAGCGTAATAAAAAGGGCTAAAAGACATGCGCCGATATAAAAAGTAAAAGTGAAAGTAAAAATCTCTGGTTGAAGGGCCAACGCGCCAAGTTGTTACCAGGTATGTCGATGCCAATGAGAACGTGATCAACAGTAAATAAAATGTTCGGAGGTGGATTTGTAGTGTCACAGCTTATTTTATTTTACAATCGTTACCGGAACTCGGTTCTGTCACTCCTTTTTTATTTTTTCTTGTTTTTACATTTGTTTCATCCTGCAATTCGCTGTCCATATATAATTGACTTGAAATGGATTGCTCAGCATATAAATTGGTTCTAAAAGCGTTAGGTAGTACGTTTGAGAAAATAAATGTTTTATTTTGCTTTTGACTTGCTAGTGAAAAAGTGAATTAAAAAGAAAAATAATACGGAGCTAAATAGGGGTTCATTCAAGTATTAAAAGTGAAAATAAGTTATGACGCACACTTCCGATTAATTTCGGTTTAATTTCCATTATGTTTCGACTGGTGAATGTACGCCGCCAATAATTTTAATATGTTCGCTAATGAAACACGTCGTTTCCAAACTGTCTTCGAATTAGTTTTTCGCTTTATTTCTACGAAGAAATTGTGCTTGTTAAGCTATTGAGCTTGACTTGATTTGCTTTAAATTAAAGTAGCTATGAATTGTTATGTTCCTTGGAAAAAGTATGATACCCTATATTAACCGTACTCCAATTTATTATCGTTTGGGGAAATACTGCTGCATGCATCTCTTATCTATTCGCGTTATAGCCGAAACAGTTTCGGTGTTGAGATTATAACGAATTTTTATAAAAGGTAACTTCATGTATACGTTTCAATGAAGCATTTTACTTTGAGCGTGTGAATATTTGCTATAAAATGAAATGTGTATCAGTTCATATTAATATAATAATAGTTCAATAAAAAATTAACATTTAAATTGTTCTCCGACTTCGTTCTTTAAACGTCATATTGATTGCAATATGACCATGTTTCCTCAAATTAATTTGAAGTCCAAGTCAAAATGGATTCCTCTCGCATTCGCAATTAATAAACACTTTGAATTAATTTGGTGCGGTGGTCTTCTCGTTTCTAATTATAGATTCAACCAGCCAGCTAACTATCGAAATTAATCGACTTAGGATATATTTTCGCAGCAAACTTTGAATACCAAAAGCTGCGGCACGGAAGTGTGAAAAGGTTTTGCTTTCACTGGAGCTTGCCATCGCCAACCACACTTTAAATCGCTTAGAATTCCACGCAAACACAAGTTATGTAAATCCGCTTCGGAACGTTGAAGATCCCAGCCACACTGCTGCTTGGCAGTTTCAGTGATTAGCTGCCGCGGTTCGGTGCCATAAAATGAAACGATAGAAACGGAAGTTTTAATTTCTGTCGCCAGCACGTTGCTTCAATAGCAATCAAGTTGGTTTTCGCTTGCCACGCAGAGTGGTCATAACAGAAGATTAGGGGCAAAACAAAGTTTTCCTGTGCAATATAGCAGTAAAAGGAGTTTCCAAGCACAAATATTGAAATCCCTAATTTGCTTGTATATCATGGATGGATCTACAGATATACAAGATAAAAAAATAATAAAAAAATAAATTTCTTTCTTAATTTTTATTATTAAAAGTATTTTTCTCTCACACACACCTAGAACAACGTTTAGTACATTAAACATTTCCCTGGTTGTATTCTGCCTTTTGCACTGGCCCCATTGTTTAATGTCGCCATTGCTATAGTTTGCATTTTTACATACAAAAGAAGTAAATTTAAATATTTGCGTTAACCCAAGTGAAAGGAGCCGGCATAATTTATTATGGGCTTTGTGGTTGCTGTCCCAATGTGGTTATTCACTTTTCACATCTTCAAAGGATTGATGATCGTTTGCTAACTTATTGAAAAACGAGTTGCTATTTACCTAGTAAGCAAAATATTATATTCTACAATATCAATATTTTTTAATTATAAGGTTGGTACGCAGCTCTCAAGTAATTGCTCAAGAAAAAAAATACATTATTTCTCAAGTAATTTTGGCAGCTGGTTACGCATTGTGAATGATCTACATTAGAAGAGCAAGAGAGAATAAACAAAGAAAACAAACTTTGTGCGTAATATGTATGTGTGTATGTGTATGATAACATAAATATTTTCATTGAGATTTAAGAAATGTTGTTGATGTTTGGTAGGTTTTATACAACATTTCAAAATGGAATATACTTCATAATAATGATTTCAACTAATTTAGGATGAATTTGACGATTACTTCGATTTTCCTTCAAGAAACAATTGTTGATTTGATGTTTCTTCGCAAAACAAGGTTTGCCATATTCACATTTTACTGAAAAAAGTATCAAAAATTGGTACTAGATTTCTTGAGAGCTGCGTACTAGCACAAGTAAGTTTGTCGCAGGAAAGAATCTTGACCGTTTCTTAAGCGTTTTTTTATATGAAGTTTTTACGTTTCTTGAGAGCTGCGTACTAAGCTATACCCTGAACAGGGTATATTAAGTTTGGCACGAAGTTTGTAACACACAGAAAGAAGCGTCGGAGACCCTATAAAGTATATATATAAATGATCAGTATGTCGAGCTGAGTCGATTTAGTCATGTCCGTTTATCTGTCCGTCTGTCCGTCTGTCCGTCTGTCTGTCTGTATATATACGAAGTAGTCCCTCAGTTTTTAAGATATCGTTTTGAAATTTTGCAAACCTCATTTTCTCTTCAAGAAGCTGCTCATTTCTCGCAACGGCCGATATCGGACCACTATAACATATAGCTGCCATACAAACTGAACGATCGGAATCAAGTTCTTGTATGGACAACTTTCACATTTGACCAGATATAATCACGAAATTTGGTATATGTTATTTTCTAAGGCAACAATGTAATCTCCGAAGAAATTGATCAGATCGGTTAACTATAGCATATAGCTGATAAACAAACTGAATACATAATTACTAACAAAAATGCACCTGTGAAGGGTATTTAGCTTCGGTGCAACCGAAGTTAACGTTTTTTTTGTTTTTAAATTATTTACCTCTTAAATTACAGAAAATTCATCACCAATATCGAGGGCTTTATGATTATAATAACATAATGGCAGACATTCCATCTGATATTCGGTCGTAATACTGGTCAGAGTAGTCAGCTTTCCATTGCTCGAGAATTATTTTCACTGCATAATATGTAATGGAACAATCCACATTATTTCTATTCTATTTAAAAAGGTATCGGAAATATCAAAAAGAGCTTTGAGGTGACTGAACTGAGAAATTTCGTAAGGTAACATTCATCGTTAAATGACGGAATAAGTTTAACTGCTTCAAATATTTTACAAATAAAGTTCAAAATATAAAAAATAAATTGTAAGTAAAATACAAATTAAGTTAAACACGCCTTGATATATTCATTCTAGCCAAAAGTAACTTTGAAGGTGCGTACTTCACATTATAATTTTAGGAAGAAAAGATCAAAAGGTACGCGGCTAAAAGGAGTAAATATAAGAAAATTGCCTGTAGTGTGCCTTTGCGTGAAACCTCAAATTACTGGAATGCTTATCCTTACTAAAACATACCATAAGTGCTGTGTGACTGTGCATCCGCAACAAAAACAAAAGGAGTTTACCAGAGTACGTGATTTAACTGTTTGCGTGAGGAAAAATCTTTGCCTTGGCGTTTGTAACGATTTAAAATCGTGAAGCGTGCGTTTGACAGCAATATAACAGTCATCCAGGCTCGATTACTTACATATGCAAGTTTTTCCACCTTTATTCAAACACTTCTTTTCCGACATTATAAAAATAAGCAGTATCACTCTTCCATTTTGCTTAAAAACTCAAAGTATGGCCCTAAGCATATCACAGTTTTTCTTTTACTTACGTACAACTTAATCTAGAACGTACGATGTTTGTACAAAAATTATTGCACATTTTGAATTTTGACGGTGTACGTGTATTCGATTTTCGATCCCTATGTTGCGTTATGTTGATACTCAATTAGTTAATTTTTAATAGCTGCTTTGCTTGGATACCGCTGACGAATCACGGGTTTATGATTATGACGTGGAAAACAGAACATGCGTCAAGTTAGGTCGAATGTAACAGTTTTGCTAACAGTTTTCTTCGAACCAACCGTTCAGTGCACTTACTGACGCTGCAAATTGTGGTCGTCTATATACCTTCTTACCTATTCGTTACTACATACATATATATACTAACACTTCATTTAATCTAATAATGCCAGTCCTCTAAGTTACTTGCAAGTTTTGTTACGGTTATTCGAATACTTGTTAATGGCAACAAACTCACTGAATTGCAAGATAATATTCAGACCTTGCATTAAAAGCAGATGTCTTAAAACTCTATGGTCCATATAATGAGTGCAAGGTATTGACCATACTGTTCACAAAACAAACAAAATAATATTGAACCCTATGCAGAGAATATGCCAAGTAGGGTGTGAATTATACGTTCCACATATTCTACCTATTATGTTTGCTGAGCACTTACTTTCATACACTTGGATATCCTTATTTGTATAAAAACACCGGTCAACATAAACATTTTTACTGTACATTTGGGGAGCTACATAGACAACGCTAGTGGTTTTGTGTCATACAATTTACAACTATATCATTGTCCATTGAAATTCTACTTTAATCTTGCCCATAGATAATTTATTTCCGGTTTTTCATTACATGTACAATTTTAAATATACATATATACATGACTATGTTGTTCATATGCAAAGGCAATGATGAAAATGTATGCATCAATTTGTTGACTGTTCAAGCCTTGCGTTTCAATTTCCCTTGCTGAGGCAAAACTTAGTTAGAGAAGCATTACGTAAAATATCTAATTATATAAACATATATTACTCCTATGCTCCAATCCGCAGCAATGCTACTTTCTTGTTGAAATTATATTAGAACACATTTGTCACTTATAGGATTAGAAAAATTATACTGTATGTAATAATCCTCATTGGTAACTATAATGAATTTTTCTAATAGATTAGTTGTCCTATATTGGGTAGTTTTTAAAAAATGTGTACTCATATCTGCTTAAGGACTTAGAAATAAAATATATAACATAGGTCAAATTCTACTCCTAAGAATTTTCACATACATGCACCTGTATAGGTGCTCCATGACGGATACGTAACTAAACGTCCGAAAATGTATGAGTTTTCTTTTAAGTTTTTTTTGGCTTTTATATAAAATTACTAATAAATTGGTACATATATATATTTGTTTGTGTTACAACAGACAAATATATCTTTCAATCGTCATTTGTGCCCTATAATTGGAAGAACATAGCTACATAGTCAGAAGGACTGTCCTGTCCCCAAAAGAGGAATGTTAAATTTTCATATTTGAAACCAGCATAATTTCTCAATAGCATAAAGTTCCCTTTTTGATCTGTGTTGCTTGGAACTAACAAATTTGCATTATTTGTTAGCACCCTTTCATTCTTCTTCGTAAGTCGTATTTGTACTTTACCCTTCGATTGAAGAGCTGCCTTAATCTGAGGTAAATCATTTTTTACATTCTTTTATCTGAATAAAGAATAGTTTTTTATGACATTGCATTGCAGAAGAATAACTTAAAAAATGCATGTGGTATTTCCGCAAAGAGTTTAATAGGAGCAAGAAGCTCCCAAATGCCATGTCACCCACCCTACTTATGGAAGTACTTATGTTACGTCTTCGTTAACTGCTGAGTTGGCATACGGAAATCATGAAATGTCAGTGTCACTAGATGATATCACAGAATGTCTGAAGGTTGCCAAGTACATTTTTCGCATATTTGCCAAGCTGGCATACCATGTATATATTCACATGTTTCGCCGCCGAGACATCTTTTGCCATTTCCCTTGAGCATTAAGTACTTTTTCCTTTCCTACCCACTTTGCTTTGAACATTTTTATGTATCTCGATATACAGAAAAATACATAGAAGAAGATATTTTGTGTGCTGGTCACGACTTTTTGTTGACGTTTTAGCTGTCTCTTTTGACATACGTGATTACTATAAGTTTAATATAATTCGGTTATGAATTTTTTATGATTATGCTTCATCAATTTTATGGTAATATCTTTTGGTCAATGATGACATCGGATTTTTATTGTCACGCCGCATTTCATTCAATTCACCTAACTCATGATATTTAAGGCAAATACCAGTAAATCACGAATTTCAGTTTCCAAAAGGCCCAATTTTTTATTGAGAAATTCATAAATTTTGTCAGTGAAATAAAAAAACAGATTTAAAAAAATAATTAAAAAAAATAGTTGTAACTCTTTGGAAACTGTATTTAAACATTAGCATGAATATTACTTTTGCTGCAAAACTCTTATATAAAATATAATATCTGGGGAAATTTGGAAACTGCCATTTGTCTTCCTATAACAAATAGTTGTAACTATAATAAAGAGAATAGTTTGTTCACACACGTGCAAAGATTAGTTCATCCAATCACCGGTTTTGGTAATCACTTGAGCCACATTGAAGATAAATGTGAAATTTATGACATTCTCGGGCCATGCTTTGTATGCCTTGAAATCTATGGTAGCGGCTTTGCCGAGGATAATAAGGAATTGCAGCTTTAAGTCAATTGTCAATAACATTTGTTTACATATTTGTTGCATACACCTGAGGGCCGGGTTACAAATTAACTTTGAAACTGTATAGTATGTTTGTGCTCTTAATACTTAAGTTTGTCTACAAACAGATACACATAGTATGTATGTATGCATATGGTTTACGAACATAAAACTGTGTGATAGATGTGCGTAAAAATATACTAGGGAAACATAAATTGAGATTTGCTTGAGATACTAATGCCATGATTCAAACGCATTGGTTTTTATCAATAGAATTTTTTCTCTTTAACCTTGCATAAAAATTTATTTAAGTTTCAATGTAAAGACTTTTTAAGGTTAATTTGTTTTACCAAAAAGTGTTTCGGAAAAAGTTTTAGAGTTGTTTGTGTATTTTTGACTCACAAATAGTGAAAGTTTTTAAGCTATGCAGAGCTCTAATTTTCTGCTGTATATGGCGGAAAAATTAAAACTACTAGACGCCTAAAAAAACCTTAAATTTATTTGCAAAGTAGCTTGCAACGTTTTTATATATTTAGTTCTTCAAAATTATTCACTCGTTCTGATGCAAATTCATAATTCTTATATATGTATATATTTTCATACAGTTTTGATCTTTAGCTTATTTAAACGATGACGAGAATTTACCATTATTTATAGAGAATTGCCACATTCCCAACATAACACACATAACATACATATGGAAGGAGAAAAATACAAACAGTACTCGCCTCCCTAAGTAATATCAAATTATTGAAAATTTTTGATATAAATTATGTCTTTTAAATGAAATTAGAGCATGCTGTAGTTGTAGGTAAATACTTAGTTTTAGATTAGTGCTCATAATTTTAAAACTTTGCCAATGATTTTTTATAAAGCTTTCACTTTTTACTCATCCACAGTTTGGTAAATAATAAATGTTGTATCTTCTTAGTTGGAGAACAATAAACCTACACTAATATATATGCATGAGTAGACGCTTATAAAAGCTTTGTCGCGTTCGCAAGTAAATATTTGATGAACCGCATAAAAGTTCTGGAAAGAAAATTGAATGGGAGTGAGAAGTTAAGAGGAGTGAAGTAATAGATAACAAATTTATCCGTTACATTTGGTGATATTTAATTAAATTTAACATCTAGGAGTTTAATTATGATCCAATCATGGGTTATTAAGTAGCTTGTTCAGATCGCATTATTGGGAATAAAGATTATAAGAGCTTCGAAGTTTTATGGCGAGTGAAATCTATGCTTATATTAATGTGGCAAAGTTCAGATTAAATATATTTTTCTTTAATATTACAAACTCTCACATATAAAATAAGACATTTCTTTAGTTCAAATTAGAACTAAAAATTTCTTTCATAATTTTTATATATCAATTACAAAAATTTTTTTCCATATTGCAGAGTTTTACCTTTTTAACCAATTTGAAGCGAGTTTCCAAAATTAGTGGACACAAAGTACTGGGCATACAACATACAATTACAGACGGAAAGTATAACAGGGAGTAAGTTTAAGCTGCTTTTCGACTAAAGGCCGGTATAAATAACTGGACAGGAGATAAGACTTAATATTCGCAATTCAGCTTCCAACTTAGCCTATATCTAAGTCCTATCCTATCTATCATTCCACATTTGAAGTTTTTAGATCGACTCATCACGCTGATCAATGATATACCATAAATACTTTATAGGGTACCTGAAGTTGTCCATTTTATTCTTGGTAACAAACTTAATATATCCTCCTGTTCAAGGCATAATAAAGTTTTCGAACGAAAACTAATTATCGGCATATCAATGTACACACGCACTGGATAAATGCAAGTTACAACCTTCAATCAATTTGGAGAAGCAATTTACCTTCGACAATTATTTTATGGTTTCATTTTACAACACGCACGCCAGGATCACCATCATCGATGTTAACCTTTCGGAAATTGACAGTCACTTCGTTAACGGTCCACACGCAAACTGATTGCCTTCACTAACAGTAGGATGGTCAACTTATTTCATAGCAATTGCTAACATCAATTTGGCGTTCAAGCTGTCAGCAACACTGTAAAGGCTTCAGATTAGAGTGATGTTGAGAAGAAGAAAGCAATCGAGCTGACATTTATTCTCTCACAAGTAAATCGAGGACTCTTTCACTGACAGCTGAGTTGACTAGAGGAAATCGAAGTGCACTTACATATGTGGCCTTTGGATATAATATCCTTAATTTATGTTGAGCGTTGGCTAGAATAATCGCTGAGTTTAAAAGAATACACAATAGGTTGGAACTGAAAAACATAATTTTGTTTTTCGGTGTTTACGAAAATAGTTTACAAGTTTTAATAGCATGTTTATTTTATAATTTTATAATTTTCATAAATCATATCGATATGTTAATTCAAGTTGTCTAGCATTTGAGAAATCATTCAAGAATCTAATCGCGGACTCAGATTTGACTGATAAAAAGAACAAACTTTAAATAAATATCTTCAAAGACAACATAAACTCGCCAACTTTAAATTGCAGGAAGCATCATCTATATATGTATATACATATATATATTTACACAGTTGTCAGTGGATGACAACAATCGTGCTGTTAAGCCTATTGAAATTTCGGCAATCGTGAAGCTTCAACGCCGCTGAATTTCCATGGTTGCCGGGCAAAATTAAATTCAACCAAACTAAATCAAGAATCCGACCAAAACAACAACTTAAGTATTTATGTGTGTGTGAGTTTCCGCGCAAATAAATTTGTAATGCTATAATGCCGCGAGTATTTTCAGCATCGTGTCGTGCCACAACAACAATAAATCGTAAACAACAGCCTTAGGGTGTATTTATTGTGTTGTTAATGGCACTTTGCATAATGCTGCGAATATTATTATTTCTTGTTGAAACTCAATATGAAAACGAATTTAAAAATCAAAAGATATTTGAAATACGAAAGACGAAGTTTGCGCCTCAGAGCTATATTTTTACAGAAATATTATACCACAAGTTGGAAACTGACAAAATCAATATCCTGAATAATGTGATTTGTATGCTTATGTATAAGTGTTTTCTTACTTGTTTGTATACAAACGTACGTCATGGTAGAAGATAGACTGCTGAGCGCACGTGCACCGTTTTTCGCTTATTTCTCATAAAAATAGAAGTTTGAAGGTTGCATGCTTTCGAAATTTGAGACGCAACAGATAGATTTTTTTGTTTTTTTTTGATGGTGCCTTATATAAAAAACAACAATAAAAACTGGTCCATATATGATTTTTCATTGCATTTTGTAAAAATCCAAAGTTGCAATTCTAAGCAGTGATGTGCCAATGGGAAGCAACAGATATGCTTTTGTAAGTAGACTTTTTTCCTTCCTTAGTCCCTAACAAACTTCAAGTAAACAAAATTAAAACACACGCAACACCTTCTCCTTATCGAAAACAATCGCAAATTAGGATCGAATTTTGTAAATTTTTCAGTACTTGTAAATTTGGGTTGGGGAAATGGAACGACGATCGTAAAATTGTTGTTTTATATGCAAGCGTGCAAACGCTACCGAAATGCCACTTATACAAGCAAACAGCCAGAACGATGACGTCGTCTGTGGCATGCGTTGTAAAGCTTTAAATGTTGGGGTATAAAGAATACGTTAACATGGGTACGTGACTGTGCTGGAGCCTTTTGTAGGTAGGAATATTTCAACGCCGCTTGGAAATTTTCTTGGTAGATGTATACAAGCATGAAACTGGTTGCTAAAACTTTGGGGGAACTGCCTCATACCCCATAGGTGAGGTTAGAAGATTCTCTCTTAAACTGTCATGCAATTAAGACTTCGCATTTATTTGAATTATGTTGGTTATGGAAAGCTTTCGGTGTAAATAAACATTTTAAAAATTTAATTATGATTTAATAAGAAAAAACATTTTGCTGAATTCCGCTATTATTATACCCTGAACGGGGTATATTAAATTTATCACGAAGTTAGTAACACCCAGAAGGAAGCGTCGGAGACCCTATAAAGTATATATATAAATAATCAGTATATTGAGCTGAGTCGATTTAGCCATGTCCGTCTGTTTGTCTGTCCGTCTGTCCGTCCGTCCGTCCGTCTGTATATATATGAACTAGTCCTTCAGTTTTTAAGATATCGTTTTGACATTTTGCAAACGTCATTTTCTCTTCAAGAAGCTGCTCATTTGTCGGAACGGCTGATATCGGACCACTGTAATATATAGCTGCCATACAAACTGAGTGATCGGAATCAAGTTCTTGTATGGAAAACTTTCACATTTGACAATACATTTTCACAAAAGTTTGGTCAGGTTATTTTGTAAGGCAAAAATGTAATCTCGAAAGAAATTGTTCAGATCGGTTAACTATATCAAGTTTTTATATGGAAAACTTTCACATTTGACAATGTATCTTCACGAAATTTGGTATAGATTATTTTCTAAGGCAACAATGTAATCTCCGAAGAAATTTTTCAGATCGGCTTACTATAGCATATAGCTTCCATACAAACTGAACACGTAGTTGTGAAAGCTTCGGTGCAGCCGATGTTAACGTTTTTTCTTATTTTATTATTATTTAAAATTTTCAAAAATATTATTTCTTTTTATTTCAAAGTTTATTAATTAATTGTGTGTTAAATACAAATATTCATCTCCAACATATGTGTGTGTATGTCCAATCAAAATTCCAATTAGCGACTCTAATACCAGCAGGGTAGGCAAAAGTTGCTAAAAATAGTATTTGTATGCAACTTGCAGTGAAGGAGCTTCTGTTAGTTTGCTGGACCATTTGTTTCATCACCAAACGATGCATGTGTACTTGGGTCTGTGAGTAGAGGCGCACCCTCGTTTACCGGTCATTACTTTTTGTCAGTGCAACTTGATATGGCAGAAAAACAGTTGGAACTTTTTCACGCTGGTGCGAATTCAAGCCGCTTGACGACCTAAACGAAAGCAAAAACAAAGAAATATGTGAACCTTGCACGTTTTGCTTGTCGCATACGTGCTATTAGAAACAAGTTGTTTTATCGTTAGTCACTTGAACAGTGGCAATTTTAAGTTTTTTAATAATTGATTGATTGAAAAGAATCTGACAAAAAGCTAAGCTATTCAATAGTTTTCTTTTAAAATTTCTTTGCCAGAATATCAAAGTCCTCAATAAAATTTTAAAATTGCAGTGATTTGATATATGTTTGAGTGCCATGCCAATAGATAGTAAAAATAATGACGTAACTGACTTCATTTCATACCAAAAAGAAAAACAAAGAAATGTTAAAGTAGATTTAAACACCAGCAAATCCAGAATTTTAAAACTGTGCACATTTTGTAATTAACATAGTAGGACATAAAAACCACATACACATATGCACTCGAATACGTATATACATACATGTTTGTAATTTTACCAGAGCAAGGATATCTCAGGGCTTAAGCTTATGAAAACTTTTCTCACAAATATTCCTTTTAGGTCTTACCGCCTCCACAATTTAAACATCAAAACGTAAAAATAATCCGAAGGCGCTTGGCCTGACAATCTGCTCCATGCACCTTATTGTGAAGCTCCCACTACAGAGATTTAAACGGCAGAAAATTCAGAACTTGGGGACACTACAACACTAACCAAGGAGAATTATTTTGCACTTTGCTCAGTAACCAAACACTTCAGCTGCCAGCGTGAGTACAGTTACGTAAACGTTCTTCATTTTGAACTACAATTCCGTCTAATGCCAATTACATTGCCTTTATTATCTACTTTACTTGATGCCTAAGCACCCAGAAAATGCATTCTAATTTTCAGGGTTCGCTTGATGTATGTACATATGTGTGGAGACTTTTCATATATGCGTGAGATAATAATAAATATCGAACGAATTTTTATCACATTTTCGGTGCAACCCAAAGTAAGTTTTTTCTTTTTTATTTAAAGTTTCATTTAGATTGCTGTTCGTTGTTGTTTGGTCTGCTGTTTAAGTGACACTTTGGATTTATAAAATTATTATTATATATATAGATTATTTTTTATTATAATTTTTTTTTTAATGTGAATTTTTTTCCATTTTGCGTCCCCAGTGTGGTTTAATTTTACTTTCTATTTAACTCGCCTGTAAATACTCGACGAGCAAACATACAAAGGATCCAACACGTAAGAGTAATATATAACATAAAACGGTACACATGTTGTGGTTGACTTTATTAAATAGAAAAGCAAAAATTTATTAATATATTTTTAATACTTGCATATCCATAAAAAAATTCTAATTTCCTCTCGATTAGTTTTGGATGCGACAAACAATACTTAGGAGACAATTGTTGTCTGTGAAACATTCAATAGAAAACTTGAAATTTTGTATAAGCCAGAGTAGGGTGCTACTTACTTCCCACAATTTGGTAAAATTTTCTTAAAACTTACAAGACATATTTGAAGTTTGCTATGCAGGAAAAAGAACTCCCCATGGCATATACGTGATTTCAATTGCGCAAAGAAGTCGGGTTGCCTGTTAGAAAAGAAACACTTATGTTCTACAAAATTAGTACAAATTAAACGAGGACGATGATATAAATTCACAAAAGCACTAGCAAATGCATGTCCGTTGTTGATAATTTTAGCTTTATCATTATTTTGTCAGTTGTTTGGCAAGCATATGCCGAATTTGGAAAAAAACTTCGAAAGCGGATGCATGAAAAACGCTTACACACATTTATATGTACATACATGTTAAATATTTTTACTAGTCTCGATGTGATTTGTCAACATTGTGTCTCTCGTCTGCATCTGCAAATTCGATTTTGAACTGTTCAACTAACTGATAAATGTGCGTATGCTCTTGCGCATAAATGTGGACGAGCACTTAAATAGAATAGCATTGCTTTTCGCACATGTACATACATACATCAAATCACTCTTTAGAAAGTTGAAGGTGTTAAATGTTTGGGGATTATGGGTACATGTCATTTGCGTGACTTTTTCCTCCGTAACAGATAAAAGGAAGTGGAGAAAAATTTAGTCTACAAGCTTCCTGATATGTTCACACATTTTCCAAAAATATATTTCACATTTTGCAATCTCTCGATGACATAAAATCAGTGAAATAAAGCAAAGAAAAAAAACTAAAATTTGTTATATAAAAATAGGCGGGCGATCAGCAAAAAACTGTGAAAGTCAACCTTGTAACTGACACTTTGTTGCAGCGAACGATACATGCTACTATATGTTAGAGTCAGTGCTGTTTAAGGAAGCAAAGTTAGCTTTTTATATATACTGCACATATTTCTCCTTGCCACAAACACATTTTTCATTTTCGCAGTTTGCTTCTGTTTATCTCTTCAGTCGCTTACTTTCAGAATTATTGCTTTTACATTTTAGTGCGGCACGTTGCAATTTCTCTTCATTCCTTGGTACTCTTCTTCCTCTTGTTATTTTCTTGCGATTTCTACATTTAGCATTTTTAAGATTTATTAAACGTTTGTTTGGCCTCCAGTTACATCCATTATGCTAAATAACGAGTTGTGCTTGAAAGAAACGTAACAATGTAATGAAAAGAACTTACAAACATAATCAGGTGCGAATGAAAGAGAACTTTGCTCTTATTTTCAACTGTCGGTGTTCTTTCAGGTATTATATTAATTTATAAAAAAAAGAAGAGAATTAAAAAAACAAATTTCATAACTTAAGTATAATATAATCAATAATAAACTTTTACTTAAATATATCAGCTATGACTCATGAAAGCATATAATTCTCATGAAAGTCATTGAGAGGTATTAAAATTTGTCATGAATATGTATATATATATAAATATAAAAGATAATGGATCTTCCGAAGTATATTAAAATATCATTATCAAACAATGAATTTTTTACTCAATTTTTAATGCCCAAATGCTTTTGCTCAATTGGAATGGTTTTCGCGAAGGGTCGCCATGGCGTATGATGTACGTGAGCGACTAGGACATATGCATAGTTAAATGAAAAAGCAAATCGCTCAAAATTTACTCTGCGCTGTGTGTGCACTTAAAGTTTATGCCGAAGTTTGTCATACACGCACATCATAAAAAGCAAGTAAAAGGAGCAATTTCAACTCACTGAAGTATTAAAATTAATACCAAAGCGTTAGGACTGCGAATCGGCCAAAAAGTTAAATAAATATGATATGAAGTAGCAATTGTATTTTTAATTGTATGTATGATAAGATGTATGAAAAAAATTATTTGTTCTTTCTACAAGAGCTCGAATATAGATTAATTACACTACTTATGTTTAAAGCTATTGCTAAAACCGAAATTTATAGTAAAAATTTCCTAACACGTATAATTTTTTGAGTTATAGTCAGGGGTGTAATGTTGCACTAAGTAAGGTAGCCAGTGGACAAGGAAGTCACTGAAAGTTGTGAGAAAAGGCTTCAACGTGATAGTGATGTACAGTCTTGGTGTATGAGAAATTTATATGGATATATTGATCGTGGTGGCGTATAAAATATTGTGAAGACTTATTATTATGGCATCTAAAGCAATTTTGATAGATCATAATTCGGTATGTAGACTTCGTCAGATGTCTGAAAATATCTTTAATAGTTCTTGAGTGTAAAATTTTGCATATGCCAAAATACTTAATTCATTCTATTTGCATTAACTGCTTTTTAATATTTTCGATCGGAAGTAATTTTTATAGTATATAATATTGAGACGGCGTTTGAGCTGCGCAACTTTGTCTTGTAGTATAGGCTACATATCATTGGACTATAAATACTTACATATCTACTCTTAGAAATTGCAAAAAAAAACTATATTTAAAGATGTGTTTGGAGATTTTCTCATTTTACGCTACGCAATATTCTTACCATACATATATGCGAATCGAAATGCTTAAATTTAAGTATTACATAAGTGAGAGAATTATGATACATAGACCATTAAGAAATGTAAGCAATTGCTTCCCCTACAATTTTGTATAAATTTTGTTTTGCTACTTCAATCTTTTCATTACAGCATGACAATCCTCGTGAATTCTGAAGCAAGATAAAAGGAGACTTAATTCCGAGGTCCACAAGACAATTGGCAAAACTCGGGTTCGGAAAAAGTACGTTTTCAGTGAAGTAGTTTAAACGCTTTTAAAATAGTCTTACTACTTGGGGTAAGGTGAAATAAAAATTCCCAGAAATATCACAAACATTATATAACACACCCACACTATTCTAGCTTTAGCTCATTTTTTAGCTCATTTCGCTTTCGTGCATTTGTATTTTCCTGTTACATAAAATTATTTAAAATATTTTTTGCTTGCAATAAAATATGTCACAATTCGTATGATTTACGGTTCGCCCGCCGACATGCTGACAATGTAGGTGTCAGGATTTTCACGTAGCAGATGCTAAAGCTGTAACTTAAAACAAATGTGAGTTTTAAATTCTCGCAGCTGCTAAATTTCATGCGCAGACAATATTTCAGTCAATGAAAGGCAGAAGAAATAAAAATCCTTTGTGTCTGTCGCACGTTGCCAAATCAAAGCCACACTGATTTAATTGCTTTATTTATTTGTAGGCGGATTCGTTTAAGTTCCGCAAAAGTAAATGAAACAAATAGATTTGGTTTAGGTTGGCTTGCTCATTTCAACTAAAGAACCATTTGATAAATTTTAAATATTTCTGCAGGAGCAATAGTGAGGTGATTATATGCCTATAATAATGGTTTACTATAATTTTGAAATTCAAATTGAGCTAATATGATTACTCAATGATTTACTATGCAATGAGATTCCTAAAAATACACAAAAAAATTAATATCTTGAATTTACATTACAACAATAACAATATTAATATGTAGGTATTTAAAAAATTATTTACACAATTAGCATAGTTTTAGAAGCTTGAATGCAAAAGATCGGTAGTTACACAAAAATCAGAATTCAAAAAGAATGCACTTCATGCACACACGCCCTTTCATAAAGGAGGAAATATTTTATAAAATGGAGTAAATTCAACCCAAAAACATTCAGCGACATGAATTGAATATTTTCGAATATTTCAAAATAAATGGTTCTGAAACTAGCATTTTATGCCCTTAATAGGCTAAAAGGCTTTTTAGGCCTGGTAATTACACTTCTTAGTATTTAATAAATTTATTTATTGTGAATTATGGAATTTCAAAATATAAATATTTGTTTTGGCGCGCCTTACATATATCATAGACGCTGAAAGGTAATGTTCGCTTCAAATGATTATGAATAAAAATTTCTGCTAAAATGAAAAAATGAGGTTACACCATATCAAAATAGAATATAGAAATGATGAATATTTTATTTTTCTCCCACAACCAATTTTTTGTTACATGGTTTTGCATGGAAATACTTTAAAAATATTGGTATATAATAGTAAATAGCCATTTCTTAGTATGCCATATTTTTAGTACCAACTGGTTAAGCGCTGGGCCCAAACTGAACAAATGAGTACTTGTAAAAAGCTGTTCGCGGTTATTAGGGAAGAATTGAAAAGTCTTCGCTCCTTGTGTAAGATATGATTTTTTTCTTCATCTCTTGTGTCCTCGCCGCGCCATTTAAGTGCTCTACGGAAAGTCTTAATAATTCACAGTCACTAGCCTGTAGCTCATAACCTCCCGTGTGGCTTGGACAGCGCAACATTAACCTAAATATTTGTGTGTACGTGTGTATTTGTCGAAAAGTTTTTTAATCATGTACGCCGACATGCTGCTCGCGATTTAAGCTGCTTAAGCCCGAAAGTAGGTGAACAAGTAAATGTTTATGGCAGAGACGAAACCGCAGCACCAACCGAGCTGCCACCAACATAACCTCATATTATAAAAGACCGCAGAGACAACAGCAGCAACAGCTGAACCAAATGTTTTTGCGTAACCACAAATAAGGTTGCCACACAAATAATCCCGCACTACACATATTAACATATATGGCTTTTATGAAAAAATATTCCATACTTGCATTTGTCTTTCGCTCCCGCGTTTATTACCGCAAGATTGTGGTTAGTTGCAGATAATTTGTTGAATTAATTAAGCCAGATCTGCAAATGTTATCTTTCATTGATCCAGTACAAATTAGCAATGGAGCTCAGCAAAAAAATAATAGTAAGCTTCTTATTCTACCGGCTCTTCATAGCAGTATCATTGAGAGGTGTTGATCCATATACCGAAAAGGTTTTAATTTTCCATTTTTTTTTCTCCTGAACGTTTTCGTATAAGTAAAGATCAAACATTTAATTCATCGTGTGGTCTGGCATTGGTAACTGACCTAAATTTATACTTTCAAAATTTGGCTTCTAAAGTGGAGCGCGACTGTACTAGCGTGCCAGGTTTTATACCGAAAACCTCTCCCTAATTTATGTGAGTCTCTGTATTTAGTTGTTTTCAACACTGAAGTTTGTAAATATTGTCTACACAGTCTAAATAAATAACTGGAAATATTATATATTTCTTGCCACCAGCGAAATTGCACTAATAGAGTTTCGTGCTAAATTTCAAAATTATTAACACTAGGATAATATAAACAATTCGAAACATATCCAGATAGATGATAAATGATTGAACGGAGCATGCGGCATTGCACTTACATTCAAATTTAATCAGACCGCGGTTCCAACTACAAATATACTGTAAACATAAACTTGTATATTCAATTGGGATGCGATGAACTTACGCAATATAGTATCATAAAATTATTGAAAATTTTCTGGAAATTTAGCGTTGAAACATGAAAATCTGCCAAAACTGTTTCCTATGCCAAAATATAAAGATCAGTGAAAACAAGTGAGCTTACTCCACCGTTGAGGATTAGTTAAGCCAATAACATAAGCCACAAAAATGTTTCGCTTGCCACATTTTTTGATCGTTATATGGTCGACTCCACTCACCGAAAACACCAATGGCACGAAGGCCATCATTGCAATTAAGTAAATTCGTTAACACATTTTATGACCTTCACTAATAATTTATTGCACAAAAACGCAAATAATTTACTAATACCACATTTCTAGTTTTTCCATTATAAATTAGTGATTGCTTTTACATATTTTACAACTTCAAATTAATTTTGGTCATACGAAATAAATGCACTACAACTTTTTATTTATTAATCTCCTACGAATTAGAAATTTTAATGCTCAGTATATCATTCAATGCGGGATGAGCCCTACACCATGTCATACCGTAATGAGCAGCATAGAATTTACTATAATTCACTTGTAGTATGAATGCTCACTGTATTTGATATCTAAATTTAACTGAAGCTATACGGATATACGGCTTTTAAAATAATTTTTCAATTACAGAAATCATTAAGATCTTTATGTAGAGCGAAAACTTTTATTATAATATCATTTTTTAACAAAATAATATAGATTTATTTTCTTAATGCAATTGATCACCGAATTCAATGTTACTTACATGGGAAAAAAAATATATATATATGCATATTTTAAATTGAAAAAAAAACTTATTTCCATTAACATTATTATATGAAACATAAAAAGACGAAGAGCGTCTACAAAATATAGTCACCGTACAAACCTATGCAAGTATATACATACATTATTTATATTTAATTTTCTCAATCTCTTTTTCAACTATGTCAGTATCATACGTTGTATCTACTTGATTAAAAATAATTCTCATACTTACTATTCAGAGGGATCTTAGTTGTGCTCTTACCCTCTATTTCATGACAATAATGAGTAGCTGTCATAAACAAGTGTTTTGAAATTAAGTGAAATAATTTCTACGAATTTCAACAGCGTCTAACTTTAATTGGAATTCTCAACTAGATTGGCCCAACCACTTGAAATTCACGCAAGCAAGAATTTAAAACCTGTCGAAAACACATAAGACTCTCTTGCTGTTTGTAAATTTGGCAGAATTGAAGTACTGAAATATGTAAAGACATATTTGATGTTCTCGTATTAAATTACACCTGCCACGTAAAAGCATATTCAAGGACATCATTGATCACAGGAATTGACGTGTGCGCAAAACATACATACTACATATGTAGATTGAAAGTGGACTATACAAATTTGTCAATTATTTCGCAAAAAATAGCAGAAATTTGGTTATAGTTTAAAACGAGTTTGGCAATTTTACCAAAAAGTATGCCAATAAAGGGTATACAAACTAATGTAAAAAGCGGAATGCAGTAAGAGTAACGACAAACGATTGCATGCCTAACACAAAAAGGTCTTTCAAGATATTTTTAGAGTAGACAGGACAAGAATACTATACATATTGACTATGCTAGCTCTGATATATTCGAGAGTACTTTAAAGAAAATGCTTGACAAATTTCAGAATTATTTTCAAAAGATAAACTACAAGTTCTTACGTTTTACGGTAAAAATAAATATGTTGAAATGTGTACATATAGCAATCATTTTCCCTTTGAGTGCATCTAATTCAAGTCAACTGTGGTAAGCACTTCTAAAACTAAACTGATGAATTAAACCAGCTGCTTTCCGTTATAAAGATGTAGAAATTACCAGCAGTTAGCAAGTGCTATGCATCGCCCACTCATGGAACATTACAAGAACACCACCACTTATAACAGTTTTGTAAAACAGTCTTGAACGCACTCTTTTCCTCCAATAGCTACACTAAGTGAACTTGATGTGCATATGTTGAAGTTGTTGCATGTTGTACAAATTACGTTGCACAACATGGTGGCCTTAAGTGACTTTTGCGGTTGACAAGGTCTGCCTTAGCGCTACCCTTGTGACTTAAAGGAAGTTACACAAGCGAGGAAAAGTTGCAGGTGTCAGCTTAATTAAGAACAAATGCAGTTCAAGCCGAAAATGCAGCGTTCTTTAGACCAGAGGTACGCGCTTAAGTTCTGTGCGAAACCAGGAAAATCTGCGACACTGGTGTGTTTTGGTGACATGAGGCCTTTTTGGAGGGCCGCCTTTCTTGTGAACAGGAGCCTATTTTGAAAGTTTTTAAAGAATTTTAATGATTGGTTCAATAAATTTTTTTTAAATTGACTCAGTTCTATTATTTTCCAGAAAACCCTTGTGCGTATTCGCCCCGCTGACTCTTCAATAAACTGCTATGTAGAGTAAAAAATAAAGAACAAAAGGTTAAAGCAAACATACTATTAAAGTAAGTTGCTTTTAGAATAGGCAGGAAAGAATAAAAATATATACAATTTTTAATCTCAAAACTAGTTTCATTTAACATCCATAATAAAGAACATTTAGCATTAAAGAAACATTGTTTCTATCAGTAGCTTCAGAGGCATAAATATATCCGTTCGCGGCTAGAAAACAATGTGTTTGTATTAAAATATTTTCAGAATTTTGAAAAACAAAGTTTGGCTGTTAAGCTGTGAAAACTGATATAGTCGTTTTTAAGCTTTCGAATGTAATTTAAATTCCTTTTACCACGGCCGTTTTCACGGTAATAAATCAGAAATAATTGTGGCCTTGCTTGTGGTTGTGCGTGGTATTTAAATTAATAAATAAATATTCTGAATAATTGAACATATGCATGTAAATATATTATTACCCTTTTGCACACAGTTTTCGCAAATATTTTTAATATAACGATTTACAGGATATTGCGTATTCAATAGTTAAAAACACTTGGACTTTTTCCTAAATGAAGTCAAGCTGGTTGTCAATAGTTACAACAAATGATGACGGAAATACTCAAAACACACAAACAAATAACATAAAAGTTATTGCTTATTTTATATATCTGACTTATCCTCCATTTTTAAATAGTTTCAACTTATCTTTCAGTATTTGGGAACATGTAACCCATTATATTAAAATAGGTGCGAATATTGCATTTAATTTAAATTGAAATTCAATATCTGCATGCCTAGGTCAGTTAAAAATTAATTAAAATAAAAAGGTACTATATGGCATTTGTCGATTAATGAGAGTTTGTAAGAATTCAGAAAATGAAAATTTACAAAATAGAATATAATTTAGTTCAAATGGAAGGAATTGTGAAGTCGTTAACTGTAGCTTAGTTATTTCGTATATTTCATTCGCCTTAGTCATGTTTAGCATTTCAATAAGTAAAGTTTGTAACAATATATAAAGTATTTAATTGTCATTGAAGTGCCACATTCTTTGCTTACTTTGTTAGGCGACTTTTCAGATTTTCTATAGGGAAAAACCATCACAACAAACAAGTTAATCGCACTCCAACGAGCAGCAAAAGTATAAGATTTACATTGCTAGCAGCTGAGCTACTAACGACATGCTTTGTTATAACCTGTTGTAGGCAGTATATTAGGGTGAGTCAAAATAATCTTTATACTGACAACAAATATCCGTGGAAGGCAAAAAATTCGTATATTTAAACAAGAAAACTATTGTAAACAAAATCACTAAAACGAAAACACAACTTGATACCAAAGGATATTAGTAATTTTATTAAGTAACCGGGAGATTGGACAGAAAATAATTTACAGAAATATGAAAACTTGTTTTTGGCAAATCTAGATTATTAAAGGTATTTTTTTTTTAATATTTTTATTTGAATCTATGTTAATTGTTTAATTTGAATATTGATATATTAATTTATTTTTACTTTTCAAACCTTTTAAATATACAAATTTGTGAGTAGAAAAAATATGTTCTAGGGGAATTTTTGAGTAATTTATCACTAACGGTTGAAAAGTTTTGGTATTTTTTAAGACCTGCCTTGTATTGTTTATATATTTCCCTGTACCATATATTAGTTTTTCGTTTTTATATTGCGCTCTCCCTAATGTAGATATGTTGACCACATACACAGCGGTTGTACCTAGAGGCAAGGAAGCTTTACAATGACATGTTACACCTGTTCTAACAAAGCTCGTATTATTGCAAATAGCTGAGGTAAACTTAATTATTCTTGAGAGAATGGAGCGCATTCGAGCTTTGTGGTAGTGCAACAATTGCAACCACGCAACTGCTATAAATTCCTTCAGGCGATGACGGAATTCTGGTATTTTCCATGTTATTGTGATCTCCACATAGGTAATTGCTTGTAAGAATACAAGAGTATTGTTAAGCCAACTTAAAGCCTCTGAGGTCTTGCGTTTATGTGTACCTCTTTTATGTTCGTAGTTGCAACATCTTTTGGTTGCAAGTAGACACAATTTTTGTAAAAGCGAATTTCGCATAATTTCAAATTGCTGCCCGTTTTGACAAAATAAATTTATCATAAAAAATTAAAATTCTTTTCTTTTCAAAGTATTACAAATGCCCCGCTTTTATTTCTCTGCAAACTCAAGGTCTTCGATTATACTCAATGCGCAGGTTATGTTTTAGAAAATACTAGTTCAACTTTGTTTATAGAATATACTTGCATGTAAGTGCTTTCTTCTACTTCTACTTCTTTTGCTTTAAATATTTAATGTATATTCGTACAGAAGAGACTTTAAAATGTTGACTTAGCATAGACATCGGTTGCTGACCAACAACATGTGTGTGCATTTCCTGCTAACCGGACACAAGTGCGACGATATTTGCGTTTTACATCGCTTTGCTATTTTGCTTTTAATTTGTTTAGAAATGCGACATTCTTCTCCTAACCGAATGCTTAAGCACACATACATAGGTATGTATGTATTCATGAGGTTGCAACTTTTCGGCCAGTGTGTTTACATGGTAGCCTAGAAGCATACATATTGCAACCACACTTCAACTAAAACAGCAAACAACATTAAACTGTTGGCAACCAAAATCTCTATAACAATAAATCTTTTACAAAAATAAATTTTTCGAAAAGGGGGTTTTTGTTTATGGGCGGAATATGTAAACTTTTACATATATGGAAAAATCGGTTCTAGTTTTCCAAGCACGCACAGATTTATATGTATTTTTATTGGTTTGTTCATTAATTACAGGTGTTTTGTAGTGGAGTGTTCGTTAACAATTGCAGCCATGAAAAGTGATTTTGTCGAAAAGTGATTTGTTTTAGCGATGAAATACACCTCAGAACCATTGTTATAATTAACCCCTTGAGCAATGAGTTTGGTAATTCTATTATCGGTGACTACTTTATAACTTCGGTGTCTTCGTCGTTTACCTTTTTATTGATTGACCCAGATTAATCATAGAGTCGACTACTGTTTCAGGTGATTTAGATGAGAAGATCGATAAAGTCAGTCGGTACAGTGAAAAATCAGCATTGCGAAAATCTAGAAAGGAACGATTAAAGATATTACATAAGTCCTTGAAATAAAGCAATACGCATTGCAATAAAGAGTTCCGATTCAAAAATCAGTTGACATTAACACTCACCCATTTTCTGGAAACATGCCTCCGACTACAACACTGATGTACAACTTTAAAAATCTAAAAATTTGCCAAATTTATGTTGAGCATGTGTTACGCCCACTTGTTCCGCATCAATCACTTGTCCATTCAATGATTTCATTTTCATCCATCAATGTGCTTGCCGATTCTAAATGCTGCTGGTTGCTGCAGTTGCCATTGAGCACACAGAGGTATTTCAGCTTAGTTACACAGTGTGGGAGTCAATTTTACACAGCTGCAGCTACTATTTACCCAATATGTGTTATTCACATTTCAAACCGATTTTCATCGGTAGGATCAAGTTAGCTACTGGCTTTCATTCTGTTTAAATTTGTGGCATTTGCTCTGCCTAACGCAATATTGCTCTGATTTATCCTGAAATTTGTGCACGAGGCTACTGGTGTATAACATACAAGTCCCTGCATTGGAATAGATTTTCAACAGCTTTCGTGTCAGTTCAGTGAGTGACGTGTTGAAATACTACTTCACAGAGGCTTTTCTCCATTATTTTACAAGTGAGATTAGAAAATTTACTACCTGAGTAAAAGAAAATGTTTCAGAGTTTAATTCGGTATAATCAGCAATTGTGTACAAACAAGAAAAAACATTAATTTTGGCTGCACCAAATCTATAATAACACAGACGCATTTTTTATAGCAAAAATAAAAATGTCTTTATTCTGATTTTGATCGCTCAGTCTGGATGGTACCCATAAGCATTACCAATTCGATCGGAAAAATATGTTCAGAAATCATAGCAATTACAAAGAAAATAGTATATGCCCAAATTCATGAGAACCCTTTGACAAGACAAAGACTTCCTTTTAAAGACTTGAGTTTCATCGGCCAGTTGTATGGCAGCTACATGCTAAAGCAATTTCGATCACAAACTGAGAGACTAGGGCGCGTATGTAAGGCCGGATGCGTAAATAGCTAGACCGACTCAGCTTGTCATTTACATAAATATTTTAAAGGATATTCGAAGTTTCCTTTTAGGTATTATAAACATCGTGTCAAACTTAGTATACTCTGTATAGGGTATAAAAATCAGATATATAAATACGATTGTTCTTGGTTCAAAAGCTTTAGACAGATACCTTCAACAAGTGGCATAAAAAAAATCAGCAAGTGCCTGGCAAAAGCACAAGAAAAAACCTCTCTAATGCCAATATTTGGCATGCCTGTTTATTTGGATTACTCTATGCTACAAAGAAGGGAAAAATGAAAAAGTCTTTACCGGAAATGTGAACAGCTTTTCCGAAAAGAACAACATCTTGTATTGTGTATCTTAAAAAACGAGCACAAAAAAAATCAGCTTTTATTTGTTGGAAATAGCCTGATAGCTGACAGGCTCACCTTTCCATCTATACTTACAAGCATGGTATAATATGTAGATATGTGAATTTATGTTTTTCTTTGAACATCGAAGTGGGTATTCATGGAACTATGTAAATTTATATATGTATACGAGCATATATGTTAACATAACTTCCTTAGTTTCTACGCTTATGTACTATTTAAGTATACATAGACAGGTATTGAAATGCAATCTCTTTTCTCACAAAAAATTACGTATACGTCAAGGCATCCGCTTCGCAGTAAACATCACTGTCCCAACGTTTTAAATAGCATTTTATTTTCCAGTATTTCTAGCTATGAAATTTTATGCTGTTGAAATTATGATGTACTCTACGGAGATGTGTGAAGCTGAGGAGATTTGCATCGATTTCCGCATTTCGAGGGCTTAAATTATATGATATTAGTTCAAGCAAAGTTGTTTAACATAATTTACTCAAAATTATCTTTGGTGCTGTTTTGTTTCCTGTGTATTTATTAATTCAAAGCTGAAAATGCAATTTCTATTTGTATTGTTTCGCCCACCGGAACTTAGCCAACTGACCCAAGGCCAAAGCAACAATAGCAACTTAACACAATAAGCAAAGTTTGGGCTATGCAGACGCAAATCCGCATATATATACATATATATTTGTGTGTTTGTAGTGGAAGAGGAGGAAATGTGAGGCGCCTAAAAGTAGACATATTCAAAAGTTTGCATTTTGTTGACTCTTTTATTTTCTTGCAAATGAAACTTTTCCTGCTATGTACATATATAAAAGGTCAGCTGTGTACATGCCTACGATAAAAAACAAATCTGAATTGGACGTATGCACCTTTGCTGCAACCCCAAGAGCTACTAAAGCTGAGGTATTTGTTCACTAAGATATTTATTTCTAAAGTTGACGCCCTGGGCGCAAAGGATATTATTTGTGGCAATTGTTGCCTAATAAACATCGAAGAGGCCGCACAACACTGTCAATATAACGGAAGTTAATGATTCTGCTATTTAACAAAGATACCATGTTTACCGATATGAAGTGAGCGTTGAGATACAAATGTGTTGGTGGGGCATATTTGTAGAGAACGAGACTTAATGTTTTCTCCGTTTGGTTAGCATGATATATGTGTGAAACATATTCAGTAACTTAACAGCCATTGAACAATCAAAGTCATATTTTTAATTATGTTGAAAATGTCAAATTTTGTACCGAAAAGTGTTGATTTGCGGAATCTTCAAATTTTAATTTCCATTTGAAGAAAGGTGCTGCAGAGTCGCATCAAATGCTTGGCGAGGCATATGGCGATCACGTTCTATCTGAAGCAACATGCAAAAGGTGGTTTCGATGGTTCAGAGATAATGATTTTGATGTAAAAATGAATAGCGTAAAGTTTGAAGACGCCGAAGTGCAAGCAATACTGGAATAAAGAACAAACAGCAACAAACAATTCCAGACCGTTCAAAAGCTATGAGAAAAACCAAAAGTGTGGAACTCAATGCAACATGAATTGAAAGAAAAAAATACTAAAAAACACTTCCGAAGTTTTGGTAAATCATGTGTTCACTGCATATACAGATCGATTCCGTTAGAAAGCAATGCTTTGTGTTTGGTGGAATCCGTAGGTTGCGGAATATTACGAGTTTCTAAAACCTGATGAAACTGTTAATACTAATCGCAACAATGCACCTGCATACAAAGCAAAATCGGTTCAGGATACAATCAAAGTACTCGGCTGCGAGCTGTTAGCTCACACGTAGTTACATTTGTTTTCCAAAAATTGCCAGAAAGGTAGTCAAAATATGTATAATAAAAAGCAATGGTCAATACTTTAGATAATTTTTTTTTTACTTTCCTATTTAAAATTAAAAATTTTCATTAAAAAAATTACGTTTCATACCTCAATTCTCTTAATTGAGTACAAAGGCTGAAGGTTTACGGTCGCAATGATGATGAATAATCTATCATTGCGGCGTAAAATTTCGATATTTTACTGAGTTTCGAGCACCGACATTTTTTTCTTAATATTTGGTAGACAAATCTTCCCAGTCAGTTCAAGAATGCAACCATGAGCACTTTAAAGAATTTTTTAGCCACCAATTAAAGCATAAAAAAGACAACACTAGTCGTTATTAAATAGTGCTTACATAGCAATTAGAGCTATAGTGAGTCTTCTAAATCTCGTTATATTAAAATTTTAAGCTCTTGTTGATTAAACGAAGCACCAATTTTCATGGCTTGTCTACACCCACCAGTAAAAGCTGGCTCATAAAACGGGCATTTTGCAACACGATTACGCTCCAGCAGACTCAACAACCCACGTTTGTACTTTATATTTTTATGCCTTACTTGTTTAAAGCTCAAACATGCGTGCAATAGATGCCGTCACCGAGAATATTCACGGCATTCCATCAAATCACGCTGTGGCTGCAACAATAGCGAAAGCATTTCAATGCTGGCATTCCGCTTGTTTGCGTGCATAAGTGGCATTTCGCTAGCACCTGCACGCGTGCAAATAAAGCAACAATTTTACTTTTTTTTTAATTTTATATTCGTATCTATAAGTGCACTGACATCCTCATATTAACAAATTTCATGTGTGTATCAGAACGAAAGCGTTTCTGCGAATAAGGGCTTAGTGTGTGTGTCGTGTTACAATGTTAGCACAGTTTTTGTCATTTTTAACTATTCATTAACACAGCAATTTGCAGAATTCAGAAGATCTTTGTGGTGCGATGTGTTCGAATTAGCCTCCGCGCAACCCACGTCTGCCTTGTTGGGGAGGTAATTTACAAGTGCATCTGAGCAGAAGAAGAAGAAGAAAGTACTAAACTAAGTGTGTAATAGCAGAAGTGTGGAGCGTTCATTTGTTCGCAAAACCAAGAGAATTTCGCGCGAATACTCAGCGCTTGACATTTATCGTTTAATATACGTATGTATATCCTCGGGTATATAGAAAAGTAAAATGGAAAATCGCAGCAACTGTAATGTAATAATATTTCTGTCGGAGTAAAGATCACAGGAGGAAACTTCTTCCTTCGCCCATTATAATTATAATTTGACATTTCAAAAAACGCAACAGACAATTAACTGTAGTTAGCGCTATTTGGTGCCAATTCAAGATACCAAGTGCAACTAGGTCCTTCTGGAAGCCTCTTCCTCTGCTTCCTCCAGGGGGTACTGAAACAAAAATTTTCAAAGCTGAAGTGTTCTCTTGAATGAACTAGCCAGGACAACATGAAGTAGCCAGCACAGCCGCTGTCTCTTAATTCGCTGCCAAGGACCATAAATCTTTCGCAGAACCTTTCTCTCGAAAACTCGTACCGTCGACTCATCAGATGATGTTATTACCCATACCTCCGAACCATATAGTAGGACGGGAATGATGAGGGACTTGTAGATTATAAGCTGGAATTCAAGGCTGATATTGTGGTTTGTATACATGCTGGTTCCAAGTAGACCAAATTATCTACGACTTCAAAGTTATGACAGTCAACAGTGACGTGCGTGGTCATCGGTATTGAAACAATTTGCGTAAAGCTTTTTATACACTACTCGCTTAGCGCAGTGATTGGGACCCGCAACGTAGAAACCACTCTCTATGAAAAGAAAATAATAGCCTCGAAGGAATGACCCCACGTTATGTATAGTACATAGTGTATTAATATATCAACCATATTCAATAACTGAAACCCAGACTCAATATAAGAGTGTTATCATCATCCTCCTTGTTTTTATCTCTTTTATGGTGCTACTGACTGCTTGAACGCCAAATTGATGTTAACAAACACTATGAATTGGGCTGCCTATCCTGTTGTTGTTAGTGGCGACCATGATTGCTAACGAAGTGATTGTCAATTTGCGAAAGGTCAACATCGCCGGCCGTGTTGGTGATTCAAACAATGCGAAATTCAGTCAAAAATAATATGTCAACCAATTGCATAAATTTGGTCAAGTGAATTGCTTGCACAAATCAAAACAAGAAGATTTCTTCTTCTTCAGACAAGTATAGCATACTTTGAATACTTAAATATTTACGAGTTTGCCTAGCAAATTTGAATAAATTTAAACGCTGGCTTGATATTTAAAACGCTTAGAGAAAAAATATTTGTTGACTGTGTGTTTCACCTCATTTCAAAAACAACAAGTTTTGACAAATTTTACCTAAAATTGTTATTATACTTAAATTCCAGCTAAGTCAACAACGCAAAAACGGCGGAGCAGAACTCTTGTACCAGGCTCGAGCCTCGTCACCTGTGCGGGTCCTTAAATTACATTAATTAAGTTTTAATTGCATGCCGGCGCTAAACCCACATCAACGCCTACGAAGTATACCTTGAGCTGCAGATATGCCTGAGAGTGGCTCAATATTTTTTACAAAGTCGGTCTACAATTTGTAGCCAAGAACATTAACGTTCCTAAATAGCAACAATTATGGCACTTTTATCCAGCACTCATACATACACATATTTAATTACACGTGGGCTGCCAGCACATCCCTTAGGTGTATAAGCGGCACCAACTTGTCTGTGTTTACTCACTCACTGTGCAACGAGCCGAAAAGGCAATAAGTAGACGATAAAGGCGAAATTTAATGAGCTTTGTTTGCAAATTTTTGTATAATTACAGGTCTTTATGTTACCACGTGGTGGCAAGTCTGCTTTTACTAATTTAAAGGTGTTCTAAAAAGCCTGTGGAATGTTTGTTTTTTTGTATAATGGTTTTTTAAATTTATATGGTAATTAGCTCGCATTAGAGAAATTTCAAAATGCGCTAAGGGCAATGTGGAAATTACCAAAAATAATAAAAATAACCGAAATATAAGTTAAACACATTTGCTCTATAATGGTATTAGCTTCTAGAAATAGCAAACATACTTCAGACAAATAGACTTCAGATATCTAGTAACAAGCTAAACATTTAAGATGTCAGGGCACAATATTTTAGATAATTTATAGTATGTGTATTATATATTTCTAATTGAATTACCCAGAAAACGACAAAGGGTCTCTCTGAACTGAATACGATTAAAATATTCACCCGAGCTCAGTATTTTGCTGTAAAATAGTTTGTTGTTGTATACTCGTGAGTCCTATTTACAGAATATTTTACCTTACGCTGAGCCATCTTTCTACATATTGCTCCGTTAATCTGAATTTCTAGCAATGCAAACTCAAGAAGCTATGTTATCTTTGGCAAATGAATCCCCCATTCGCAACAGAATTAATTTCGTCTACATAATTATAAATTTTAAACTTCTATAATATTAACTGCAAACAAATAAATAGAACATGCACGATTGAAGGAACATATGGTTTAATGAGGATATGACTGTACTTATTCTATACCCAAAGGTCAGAATATTGACTTATTTATTTGTTTTAAGGTTATGATACGTCATCCGTTCACTTTTTTTACCATAAAGAAACGTTTTTAAATTATTGTAGACCTAACCTATACCTTGGTAAGATAATAAAATTTCTGAAAGGCATATTTTACAGCTTGTGTGCATCACACATACTATGTAACAACCTGTAATTCGTGGAGATCAGGACATAAACTTCTGTGTAATACCTACACATATATGAAAATGATTAAGTGTGGTGTATAATATTAGGTTGCCAAAAAAGTCTTGCGGTATTTTCGCTAGTTCGCGCTGAAAGCGCGTGGTTCTAGTTTAATTCGTCGCATCGGGTCATGCTATACCTTTTTCTTTTAAGTCGTTCGTGAGTTATAGCGTCGCAAACATGGAGCAAAATAAAGAGAAAATACGGCATACTTTACAGTACTACTACGCTAAAGGCAAAAATGCATCTCAAGCCGCCAATAAAATTTGTGCAGTTTATGGACCCGATACAGTTTCCATTTCCATGGTTTCAACGTTTTCGTTCTGGTGTAGAGGTGGTCGAAGATGCGCCACGCTCCGGAAGGCCTGTCGTCGAAAATTGCGATAAAACGGCTGAATTGATCGAAAGAGACCGGCATAGTAGCAACCTTAGCGTCGGTCAAGAGCTGGGCAAGAGTCTCCAAAAATTCATTTCAATTTCAGTAAAAAAAAAATTCAATAAAAATACCGCAAGACTTTTTTGACAACCCATTATATGATTCCAGACTCAGCTAATAGCAAACTTACCATATTTTCTTAAGTGGTTAAAGCGTTGTTGAACAGCTAATAATTTATGCTTCCGTATACCGTCACAAAGTGCGAGGTTTGCCAACAAAGTTTCCTCATTTTCTTTTCATTCGCCAATAGCTGCATATAAGCACATACACATCTACTAATAGTTGTGAGTGCCAATATGGCCACAGCTTAAGTGGTTTTACCCATTGCCACGAAGCTGCTTGCGTTCGCCAAGAAGTGAGCTGAGTTCTGTGACAATTTGTTTTAAGTAACTTTAAGTCACCCACTGAAACAGCAAACTACTAGTAATTTGAAGGTATTGCTTCCGCGCCTGCACACCTGACTGTGGGAAAACGTGTTGCATATGTTAGATTAAAAGGAGTTTATTGCTGGATTACGCCTTAGTAACAGACGTTGTAGTTCTCTTCTTCGTATATTACAAAGCGACTTCGAAAACTTTAAAACCACAATGTTTGCAGCTAAGTTGACGCTGAAAGACGTTTATAAAAAAGAAAACAAAAGCAATATATTTCTGGTTGCTGAAGTACATCTAGGTCATTCATACGATTTCGAGAAATTTACTTGGATTCTGTTTCCAATTTACACACGTAATATTTCACAAACGACAAGTGGAACCATGCGACGCTAAACATTTTCATTCTGGAAACAGGTTTTATCATTCATATTGTAGAAAAATATAAAAAGCTTTCTAGAATATTCTAGAGAAGTTATAAAAAAATGCTATTTTAAAGATTCCAATGGACCTTAGTGCAGTTTTTATACATCAAAATTTCCCTAAAAGAACTAACAACTCCACAAAGCAAAGCAAATTTAAAACAACCGTCCCATAAAAGGCTTTTCACCGAAACGTAAATCAATTTGTATGCCAATTTGATGACCAAAACCTTGATGAAAGTCATTATTGGCGTCAGCATTCTGAAGCAAAGCATAACCTGGAAGCAAATTTTACGTCTTCCGACTATAAATATACATGTGTTATGTGCTCAAAGGGATTATTGCTAAAACCGTGTTCCTGCCCGCCCATCTCAGTTTTATGACCATACTTAAGTAAAGTTCAGACGAACACAAAATCGTACAGGCCCTACAAGTGCAGGCACGCATGGTCAGATATAAATTGTAAGGGTATCTAAAAATTTGCCATTTTTATGATCTGTTTACTGTTTAATGCAATGACTATTTCATCGCATGCAAAGCTTGCTTTCTGAATATCATACATGCTGATCCTTATTACAATTAACTCCAACATAAATTACTAATAATAATTTCCAGCTAGAACGAAACACATCTCAGCATATATATATCATACAGAAGGCAATCCCTCCCTGGCTTCTGATATATACATACAAATCAGCTGTAAATGTTGTAATAAATGGTCTGGCATTTGAATATTAGTAATACTACAAAATAGGGATGATGTTAAAACCAATAAATACACATATTAATTTATTGAGTTAAATCAGAGTAATTAATTGCTTAATTTTGAGTAGTTTCAGATAGACCTTAAAGACTTTGTAAAAACGGATTCAAGTGCGAGCCAGTGCGAAAAAGAATATTTGTAATCAGTCTAATAAGAATTCGAAGTTTATGACACTTATTTAAGTCATAAGACTGATTAATAGCACTAATAAATGCTTAAAATGCTACTTAATACTTAAGTCGGAAAATTCACGAAAATAATTAATGTTACATGCTCAAATATCACTCATAAATTTTATCAACTATATTCCAAGGCATCAGGATGTGCCAGAATGCAATGCTGCAAACGATTTCTTCAACGACCAAAATAAACTACCATAAAGTTGATGAAGAGTGAGCATAAAAAATCGTAACCGAATTACATTAAACTTATGGTAATCGCATTTGTCATGAGCGGCAACGAAAATGATGGCAAAACGCCATAACCAGTACAAAAAACCTTAAGCTTTATTAAAATGCATAAAAATGCATCAATGCAAAAATAAAGTGTACCGATTTCTCAAGAGGAGTGGCATCTTATCATGTGAATGTTAATGTCAATATCGCAAAAAGTAAAATAAATAAGTATGTGGCAATGTGCGGAATTTTTACCTTTCAAGATTTTTTTGGTGAACTGCTAGGAATGTTTAGGAAGACATACGTTGTAGAATAAAGCGCACGACCGACGTTATTTCCTTCATAGTTGCCAGCATTTTGCACTCATTGAACTGGTTCATTAGAAGAAAATGCAACCATTTTTTCTTATGCTAAAGCTTAGCGAGACTTTAAGAATGTTACTAAGTTTGGATTACTCAGTATGATAAGTCGAAGATGGTGCAGTGGACTTCACAGCAATGAATCATCCAAGATAACATAGTACGTGGTTATCATCAAAATATTGTCAGTAAGATGCGATCATTTCTGACAGCGGTATCTATCGATCCCGATTCCAACTTTTCAGCACACTGTTACCAAATACTAAACTTCACCACCAAGGATTGACTCCAGATGTGTGTGAGCAAACCATTCTTAATGGTTGCGAACGTTTTCAGAGTGCACCAAAGTGAAGGCGAGAATCGCGGTTAAAATTATGGTGCGTTCAATAATTTAATTTAATAAAACTGAAGAGGTTTGTAAAAAACCATAAAAAAATGAAAAATGGAAATGTATAAATCTGTATGAGTTGACACTGTACTGGCTGTGGCAGGTTACACATATTCTTGCTTCCACCTTTTCAGAATTTTTTATCACAGTTTGAAAGTTCGCTTTGACATTTTCTCCCTCTATGGCGCATACAGCTCTGCCTTTCAATGTTCATATATAAAAGAAAGTCCATATATTTCACTCAGGAAATTGAAAGGAAAATTAATTATGCACGACTTTGCGACACGCGCTGCAAAAAAGGAAAAAAAACTTTAATTTTCTTTTGAAAATATGTGCAACTCTCCGAGTTGATTGCGGATTGATTTGATCTACTTTTGTTTACTTTCGAGTATCTTGTTGTGTGCAAGGATTACTTAAAATCAAAATTTATTTTTCAATTGCATACTCTTTTCTTAAGCCGTTGTAATCCGTATGCTCTTATAAATACATTCAACTTTAAATTGCATAAATCTCTGATAATGCTGACAGAAATTGTATTAATGAAATGAAAAACAAATATGCTCTTTAATTCTGTGTTTACAGTCAAATGCCACTAAGCCCAAAATCCAATTAAAATCAAAATATTTTTTTAACTAAGCCATCGATTTGCTCTTTTTCAATTAAAGCTACCTTGCATTTGTGAAAATGTTGCATTTGGCCTTCAGTTGGTCAACAATGTAATTTGATTTTTAATTTGTTGCAAATTTTAATGCTCAAAATAACAAATTGCTTATACGCAATGTTTTCCATTCACTGTCTCCTGTTTTAATATTGCATGATTTATTATCAGCCGCTTTTAGTATTATTAAACTATAACAAGATTTGCATGTATTTAGTGTGTTGTTTGCAGCTAGGAATCTACAAAAGATACACTTTTTAAAATTTGCAAAAAACTGAATTAGTTGATATTATTAAAGTACATGAAGTGTTCTTTATGATATGCATATACATATATATAGAACAAGACAGGTAAGAACATCTGTAGGTACGCGGAATGTGTGAGCAAATATTGCTTTCTTCCAAAGTCGCTCAAAAATTGCATGTCATTTGTATACTAAAATATATACACAAACCTTTGCTGTTGGCTATGCTTGGAAGCGTTTATTGCATGTAAGTCAAACGAAATCGAAACAAGAGAGGGGAAAAGACACGTTTCAAAGGTTAACAATGGAGGAAGTATGGAAGAAAGGGGCATATTATGGTTAAACCTAAGCTAATATTTGGTTACGTGGGTTGATACTAAATAGGAGTTAGTGTTTGTGCAAGTGTGACTAGTGTTGCTGTCAAACTCATGCGTCGTGATTATAAAGTTGATAAGATGCGAACAGTAACAAAAATATATTTCCTCGGGCAAGCAGTAGAATCACATACGTATGGTTACACTGCTTGTACTTGTATGTGCTTGACATGCTCATGCAAAGGTGTACATATGAGTACAACAGCCGTTTAGCCTTACATGTAATCTCAGTCAAGCAATTATAAAGTGATTGCCGGAAGCATTTCGTTTGGCTCAGTAAGATTTTGTGTCGGAAAATTAGTTTCTCTTTATTAGAAAGCATGCAGTGAAAGACTTATAGTAAAAGGAGTAAGTCATTAAAATAAATTATCGCTTTTGGGCTAAAACTGATGCAAGCAAGAAATATTTTTAAATTATTTTTGCTTTTAGGATGAATACCGAAATTAGTTTTTACAAAAGTAAAGTCGTAGTAAATTCGAGAAATGATTGATATGACATTATATCGTATCATATCGAGTAAATTAAAGTGACATCACGCCACAATATTACTTTACATCACATATCATATTAGATCCCATTATAATGTATTTGTGCCATTACGTCATATATCCATCATATTAAAAGACATATCATATGAAGTCACACTTTCATCCGTCCAGTTTCTTTGTTTACATTAATACAACATAAATATTTTGTATTCTAATTAATCACTTCAATTTGTTCAAACCTGCCTTCACTTTGTAAATTAGCTGAATTAGGAACGGAAAAACATAATTAGTTCTAAAAGTAAGCTGATTAACCATCTCATATCAATACTCTTCTTTATTAACCGCTTACGCGATTAATATCTCATATCAATAGCATTAACATAAAGAGATATGAAAACATTCATACTCAACCCCTCTCATTTCCATTTATTCTTCTGCCTAAATTGAATACCTTTGGATATCCTCTTGAGATACGTTATCGGTTGCAATTTGCCGAAACTCATAAACAATGCCCTCAAATTATGCGAGCTGCCATTTAAAACATAAAATAAATTAATTTTAAAACAGTTTTGTTATTGTACGAATATCTGCACTCATCGCGAAGCAGCGATAAAATCGCTTGTGCCAACAACCGCACTGAGACTCCAAAGGTTTCGATATGTTCAGTTTGAGCCTGCTTCGGTTCTGTTCTAGTGAAAAACATGGCAGTAGCTTGAAAATTTATTATTGATTTTTATTGAATTTCAGTCTACAATTGCTTCACAAGTGCGAGTGCGTTTGATGTAGAATATGTTCCTTGTATTGAAAATGTTCACGCTCAGGCAAATTTATATTGGCCGGCTGCTATCTTTCGTTGGCGCTACATTTGAATGGATACAAACGCTTCCTTCCGTAGACTTAACAGTGTGGAACAATAAAAACAAATGTATTCATACGTATAAATAGTTGTAGCAATGTAACCTTTGAATTCGCAGGTGAAATCCTTATATGTGATACAAATCGAAAGTGTGAATCAATAAATCAATGGAGCATTTGATATTGGTATAAGAATAGATAAATAAATGCATGAATTACTTGAAGATTGTTACAGGTTTTTGATTACGTATCTGCTTTTGTTTTGCATATTTTATATCAAATGTTATTAAGATAGTGACCACCAGGCTTAGAAATATAAGTCATACATAGAGTTGATTTGATGAAAGTCCTTAATGCTAAATGCTTTGATGAAAAGTTAAATTGAACTTTCTTTAGTCTAACACTTAGTTGACTGTTCGAAAAAAAAATTTAGTCCATTATCAATAACCCCCAATTGATTTATGAAGAAAATAAATATATAAAAACTAGCTTAGAACAGGAGATGTAATTTTATTCAGTCAGAATAATATATATAGATGGTTTATAGTACAAAGTTTGTCCTCAAATCAGTAATGGTGAGAACAAATTTAAATTAACTTCATATTTTAACTTAATTTGCTACACCTTTAGCAGCTCCTTTGGAAACTGAGTCACTAGTGTTGGCGTTCAGTTGGCAGGAAGCAAGATACAAGTATTGTTCTATACTCGTATAACAATCACATTCTGTCCTATTTACATATGCATAAGTATGTACGCTCGCTCATGCAGTATGATAAGCAAATATGAACGACAGCTTGCAACAGCTCATCGCCTCGCCTCCTTGGCAAATGTTATCATAAGCAACAAGAAGCTGAAAATTGCGCGAACACTGGCATCGCCTTCACGGATGTGCAAACTTAAGGATGTCGTTGAAGTAGCATGACTATAGAGTGTAAGCCTCTTATACTCAGCAGTTTGATGATCAAATGCGCAAAATTCGTTCAAATTTATTTGGTTTGTGATATGAAAAGTGATTCCTTATAATAAGAAGAATTATAAGAAACGACCTTCTTAGGGTACCAGGGGACACGTGTAGAAATTCAATCAAATGATTTCACTTGAGAAAGAAACATCCCATAACCAATTCAATGAGTTGCAGCAAAACTATCTCTAAGCTGATGAATTAATCTCCAAGTTTTATTGGCTTAACTTTTAGTTAGAAAACTTGGTAAATTAGAAAAATAATAATATTTCCTCTAATAATAAAAATTCTTTTTTCCAGTGTATCGATGCAATTTCTGTTCGAAAATTTCGTTTCGCTTGACAATTTGCAAATAGAAACTCTCAACTTAGGGGAAGCTGTACGCTCATAAATTTCTTTCATCGCCTCGAGCGCTGTATCCCTGTCAGAATTCATTTCTCTCAATCTAAAACAATATTTTTAATAAGGCGACAAATGTAGCGAGTATGTTGTTATGCTTCGAGAATGTGAAGAGTTTAGTCTCCAACAAAAACGGGCAATGAAGCATACAATCATCAAATATCTTCAATGCAAATATATTGTACTTAGATTTACAGTTTGATCAGATGGTATAGAATATAAAACAAATTAATTTACCCAAATCAGAACAAAATTTATTATAGTTTTAACTGAACAGTACTAGACATTTCTTAACATTAACATTCCGTTTTTAATACAATGTTGAGTAAATTAGCCTATGCTACTTGAAAAAGTGGAAATGTTTTCATGAAAGTCGTGTTTTAATACGTGAATTTAATTGCTAATTTAATACAAATTTAATAGCAGAATTCATTATTTACTTTACACATATTAGCATTCACTAAAAGTAAATATACCGTTTTGTTAATTTATATAAATAAATACAAATAAATAACTACAAAAATGTTCATGACACAGCCCACACAGACTGCAGCCCTGAGTAAATATATTTGATAACCCTTTTAAGTCTGCTGTGATTTTTACCTGATGGGCCATTTACTAGCGCTTTTTAATTCATAGCAAACTCGAGGGCGACTTTAGTTACATCAAGCAAACAAAAAATTTCAACATTGCTCTTTTTGCGATTTTACTTTTTGTCTGCATTTCATTAAATTGAGTGCCGGCATTTTAACTGCAATTTTTATATAAAATATGTCGCTCTACAAATGACCAAATCTACATGGAAAATATGCTCGGGCTCTGCACTTTATGGCCAACAGCATTTTATTTACTCATGGGTGCGCATGAACGCCTACTCTTATATATTTTTACATATTTACACAATCAGATAAAATCTGTACACTATTACGTAAGCTATCAGTGACGAAGGGCTTAACATTTTTGCACTGGAGTATAGTTTTATTTGTTGTGAATTGGTTTTTGTGTTTTCCAGTAATGCCATTTTTTATTCATCAACGTATTTTTGCTGTTCAGATCCCTTTATTTACATTTCTTTGCACAACTCGCTTTCGTCACACTGTTGATTCCAATTTTTTTAGTTTAAATACTTTGCTGAGAAAAACAAAAAAAGTATTTTGTTGATAAACATATTAGCTCCCATATTTGAAGCACTCATCGTCATAAGTACTGCTTTTGGTTTTTCATCTGAACCATTCTTCACCCAATAACCCCACGCTCCTAAAGGCGAAGTGTTGGAGAAATACCCCAAAATCAACAGGTTGGCAAAAATGTCAAAATTTAATGGATTTTTCATGCAAATTTTTATGATCGAAAGAGGCAAATGTGTCTAGCTGTAAGCGCCAAGATAAGAGTAGAATGCACAAGCAATTGCAATAAAATAAAAATATACGCGGAACGTAACGCTTACTCTAGGCTAAATGAGCCTTAAAAAAGTAGGATTATAGCTGACTGAAGGCGATAAATAAACGATATTGTTACAGTTAGCTGCGCCTAATTTAAAGAATTTTTAAGAAATTATTATCTCGGTGAAAATTATATTATAGCACATTTTAACTGATATTTCAAACCAACTCCATGAGGAAAAATACTTCGATATACATGAACTATTTTGGGAAACATTAATAATTGCCTACACCTTTTCACCCATCGCCTTTATTGCCAGAATTCTTCGGTGTTCGCCGTTGGGGAACCCAATTTATGCACCATTCAGAACATAATTTTGTCAGAAGGCCAGATGGAGGATCTTCTCCTATTGGATTGTGCAAACGCACTTACTTAGGTGCAGCCGGTCTCAGTTATACAGAAGTATTCCTTCGAAAATGGCGATATTCATCATCCACCCTCTGGTCCTGAAATGCAATGTTGTTCAACGGAAAGGAGAGGTATTTTACTGAAAGAAATAAATTTTAAATGATAGCCTTTAATTTTAATTAAGTGCATTTTCGAAACACAGCAAGAAGAAAAGATCATTTAAATATTTAGGTATTTTCAAAATAGTTTTAACCGGTTTTTTAACGTTCTCAGGCTTCAGTCCTTATTTAGGGATAGTGAAAAAGTAGTATGCTGCAGATATTCTTTATTTTATCCATATAAATATATTTATGTTTGTATATGCCATGCGCAAATAAGCTGGTATTTGTTCCTTTTAGTATACTTGAGACAATAAAAATTGCTATTGAAAATTAATTACCTCGTTAAGTTATGGGTAAATGTAGACATTTAAATTTAAGAAGCTTTTCTCGTAACGTGATTCGATATCCTCTTTTCTCCCACCAAAATTTAAAGCCAACGGTATCAAAACTGCAGACGTTAGCAAAATACGTTAAAATCTTAGGAAATCCACACTATTTAATCGCTGCAAGAAGCCAAATTGAATTTACCACAAAATTTGCCGTTAGCAATTTGACGTTAAATCACGCTGTTAGACAATGTGCTACAGTGCGTAGGGGAGTGAAAAAGCAGAACTACTTGAGTGTCGGTTGAGCAACAATTTAATGGAGCGGAAGATTCCACGGATTCGTTTAAGCTTACTGCAAACTACTAAGCAACTGCAAGCAATGAAATGAACAGAAGGCTCGTTGAAGTGGCAGAGCAAGAGCAAATGATGAATGAAAATGTTTTTTTTCATGCGTTCCTTCAAGTAGTTGAAGTAAATTTTTTTATTGCTGGCAATTACAGTGTATATTGTAATAATCGCAGCAGAGACTAAGTTGTAACTTAATAATCATGAAAACAATGTTTGTTGGTGAACTTTAAATTTTCGCGAAGTTTACTCAAAATGTAATGTTTTGTACTCAACAAAAGTATAGTTTTATTTGTTGTGAATTGGTTTTTGTGTTTTCCAGTATTGTCATTTTTTATTCGTCAACGCATTTTTGCTGTTCAGATGCCTTTATTTACATTTCTTTCACAATTCGTTTTCGTCACTCTGTTGATTCCAAATTTTTTTTGTTTATATACTTTGCTGAGAAAAACAGAAAAAGTATTACTCGTATTACTCGTATACTTATTCTAAGCTCTAATTAAGTCATATTTTCTGAACCTATTTATCCATTTTCCGGTAAGTGAATAAAAGTAAAGCTGTGTATCCGAGTCTCATACTACTACTACTTTCAACGACTTTTGATGATACTAAATACCGAATATTTGAATAAATAGAAAATTCTATATTGCTGTATGTTGCAATCCAGATGACATTAATAGACAATTAAGAAAAATGAATATTTCTGGCCAAACTATGTAAATATTTCTTACATTCAAAATATATACTATAATAGAAGCACTTGGCTGTGATAAATGGCGAATAAGATATACATAGGTCAAGGATAACTGAGAACAAATTGACCTTGTACTAATGAATAACTTTTAAATTTTTACTAAGCTCGCATCAAAATCTTCCCAAATTTCTAAATATCAATTCGGCTAAACAGCAGACAATTTAGTATATATACATACAACAAAAGAGAAATGCACAAATGGTGTGTGTATGATGAATTAAAGAATAAGTTGTTAGACAAGTATACCATGTGAAGAATTATCAACCGTTAAATTTTTTTGCAAGCATGTTAGAGCTTTAAGGAATTATATAAATTCAGGTGTAAAATAATTTATAAACAATTCGAGTGTATAGCAATTTCCGTATAGTAACGTATACGCACTGGAGGCTGCGCAAGAAACTCATCTGTCACATCGAAGGAAACAAAACTTCTTAAAAAAATTGGTTTGTACATGTGTGTACATTGTATAATAAACTAGCCTACATATATACATATTTACTTCTGTATATTTGCTCTTATCAAACCTTTGTGGTACTATAATCGTTTATTGTTTACACACCATTTAGTTAAGGTTTTTTCAAGGAAAGCGAAAGTAATTAGCAGCTGTATTGGGCACTTACATTCCCCACAGAGTAGCAGCTTAACGTTCACGCTCGGTTTGTTCATATCAATATTTGCAAATATATAAACTAAAACTGTCCACAGGGTGTTTAAGCTGGAAGAAGTAGCTTGCATGAGCTCATGTTTAGAAAAGATAAATAACCAATAATCAGTTTTATAATAAAACAAAGGTTTCATAATTATAATGCGAGAAAGTAAGCAAAATGTATGTTCCTTTGTGGTAAATTTCGGAGATTTCTTTTAATCGAATGCCTGAGATTTTGAGTTTATCACATGTCGGACCTTTTATATAATTTATGCAAGTGTAAAAATATCGTTATATTTACAACAACAAGTTTAAATGAAATTTTTCTTGAAATTTTGTATTCATATTGAAATTCCTAAGTTGCATTTTGATTGATAACAAATAATAAGATGAAGCAGATGAGATCTTCTGGGAACTTCTCCTTTACAAATAGTTAGCTTTTGAGTTTCATGTCTCTGATGTATTTCCTCAACACATTTTTAGTGAAGTTTTTACAAAAAATTATATACTGAAAAATGAAAAATGTTTAACCTTTTCAACCGGAATCAGTTTCATTTAACATAGTTTTTTTTCCATCTGATAACACTAGCAAGTTACCTTTTGGTGCATACACACATATCTAAGCTCGTCAGACAATTCATAGTCAAATTTGCAGCTGCAAACGACAGACACAATGTTGATAAATCACATGGAGACAAGTAAAAGTTTCCAGCAGATAAAAAGTATATATGGCTTACACATGCGGGTTTAACACAATCGAAAAATGCGCTATTCAAACAAGAGTGGCAGACAGATATCTGCAGGAGTTGGCATGAAATGGTTAAGCCCATGTCTGGTAAAGTGATAAAAAGAAAAATTCCCTTCCCATCCCCTATGCATTTGCAAATGTTCATTCATTTATTAACATTCACATATTTTTATGCTGGTAGACTGTGTAAAGAAAAATATATTTCACTGTTTGTAGTGTGTCTCAAAACTGAGCATACGCTTGCCATCGCTGATGGGAAAAAAATCCACGGAAATATTTCCATTTTATTATACTCTTCAACGTTGCATTTCACAATCGCTGCCGTGTCTTTTCACCAGCATCCTTCAAATGAATCTGTTTCAAATACATATATAACTGAATATTTCAACATATGAGAAAGCGTTTTCGACAAAATATGTATATTAAAAGTTTTTAGACTTTTTATTTAATATATTTATATGTCCTCTTTTAGCAAAAATTATTAGTGTCTACATATGTAACTTTGTAACTTTTTACACATGACATGATGACAT